>NC_143182.1:19165357-19473035 GCF_047325235.1 Durio zibethinus
TTATAATAGGTAGCTGAGCGCCAATGATAACCTTCTGAAACTGCTACAGCTTCATTGGACAGCTACACTGGACTAAACATGACAATCTTCTTTTTTATTCAATGATTATGTCTCCTATCATTACTATGAAATGTTCATTTCTTCACAGCTTCATTGACAATTTCCTTTTTGATGTATATATGTATGGACATCCACTTTTGATTTAAAACTGAGTGATGTAAAGACCTTGATTTGCTTTTGGCACAAAAGCAGTGCAAGTTTTATACCTGAAACCTTATCTTAACAACTCCACTTTTCTCTTATTTTAGTTTTTTGCCATTGGCATTTATTCCACCCTTCTTCAAACAGAACTGAAAGTCTCTTCCCAAAATCTTACTGTACATCAACAGTCATATTTGATTCTAACCCAAATATCTTCACTTGCCTTCTCATCATCAGAGAGATCATTCAATTTAGGATTCTCTTTTAGACAAGCATGAGACAACACCTAGTCCTTTCTATTATCCTCTTTAATTCTCCTGTTTGTTTTGCTCATCAGCTGCATGGCCTGATATGTGGAAGGACACTCTCTAACATGGTACTATAAGATAAAAGAATCATTACTATATGTATTGTCAACATATTATTTTATGGGCTCCATATGTACCATTTAACTGTATTTAATTTAAAATTATGTATGTGTGGATGCATGTGTTTGTTTTTAAATTCAGTTAAATCAAAGGTTAATATGCGATTTAACTTTTGAAGTATATTATTTTTCAGGACTTAGTAACTTTAGAACAAAATTTACAATACTTAAATTTTCATCAAGCATTTTGCCCCACACTAATTCTATTATCATTAAGCTGTTATGACAAAAAAAAAAGTCAATAATATCATGATAGTGACATATTTTAATTGATTAATATTGATCATGTCAACAATTTTGATTAACAGTATTAGTCAATGATGCAAAATATTCAATAAAAACAAAATTTTAATACTTAATCATGAATTTTTTTATAAATATCAAATTGTTAAAACTCGTATAATTTAAAAGTCAAATTACATAGAAATCTTAATATCAATTTAGATGTCTTATTTATATAGTTGTATTGCATACTGCTATCTCGATAAAAAAAAAAAAAGTAAAAACGTATTATTATAGTTGTCATTGGGCAGCAATGTTCCTTCCTTAGTTTGAGAGACTTTATATCGCCTTCGAATGAGCATAAACCTATAATTGAACCAGGATTATCATTAAGTTTGCTAAAAACATTTAATTAAAAGTCATCAGGGACTTAACAAAAGACACTGATATTACTTTGTCCTAAAACTTGTTGGAGTTGAAAACACTTAATTGATGTTGACATCTTTGCCTAAACCTGTCATTTTTCGTCACTTTACAAATGAATCATTGCTACTATTTTATGTGGACCAAATTTGATTTCAATCTTTCAGCTTTCATTAAGAATACTAAACCCAGAGTTCGATTTCTTTCATTTGATTCATTGCCTAAATTTGTCATTTGATATTTCAGTTTTCTCCCATGTAGAATTTATATACTATATTCTCTAACATAAGTGACAAATACAAGAGAATAATTCGAAAAAAAATGTTATCAAATCTATCAAAATCAAATCATTTCTCTTTTATCATTTCAATTTTTTTTTTTCTTGAGGTGTCTCTATGAAGCATTATAGAATAGACAGTTTTCTTTTTAGAACCATATAGTGGATTTTGATATGACTCTATTTCATCTAGAATATCGTGGTGCCTCCTTCACCACATAGTAGCTCTATTGTTGTTCGAGCTTGGGTTTTAAAGTAATGGGGGGCCTAATTAAAACAAAGGCGACGGCATCTAAAATTGAGCATTTTCTTTAAACAAAAGTATGAGAAAGTTATCAGATTTATAATATATATTTATATGAAAAAAAATGATTTCATTGAACTCATACAGTAGAGTTTTTAACTCATGTATTAAAAGAAAAAAAAATTAGTATAATAAAGAAAGTATAAATGATAATTTTTTAATATCATTTGTAAAGTTTAAAAAATTCACCTTTCATTTATAAAAAGCAATATATATATATATATATATACACGTGTGTGTGTGTGTGTAAAAATACATAATTAAAATAACAAGTAATAAAATGATGAGAAAACAATATCTAGTGCCAATGAGTTTTTCATGTTATAAAACATCAAATTAGTAAAGTGTTAATTAAGCAGTAATCTGCATATGAGATGGAGAAATCAAACCTTTGGGAGTATTAGCATCAAATTAGTAAAGTGCTAATTAAGCAGTAATCTGCATATGAGATGGAGAAATCAAACCTTTGGGAGTATTTGACTTCAATTAATAAGAAAAACTTATGAAACTTAGAAGTCATATATATATATATATATATATACACACACACATATACATATACATATACATATACATATACATATACATATATGTATATCAATATTTATAACTTACTATAAAAGCTATCCCCCTTATGTATTGATGGGATAGATTAGCAATGTAAAGAAATTTTAAGGGGTAGTTTTGAAAAAAAAATTATATAAATGATAATTTACTTCAAAAATTGAAGAAAGCTTCTCCAAAAGCTTCTCCGAAAGCTTAAAGCAAGAAACTTCTCCGAAAGCTTGAAGCAAGGAACTTCTCCAAAAGCTTGAAGCAACAAGTTTTATGCTTAAATATTGAGAGAAACTTATAGAGGGTTCAAAAAAACAAAGAAAAGAAAAGAAGAGAATGGAGTAAAGAAATGGGAGATAGAGATGGAGATAAAGATAGATAGTGGGTTCCGAGGCTGACTTCTAAATCACCCACCCATGTTAGTTTCTTCTTTTCTTCTCTTATTTGATTTTCACTCTTTTTTCTTGATGGTTTGTTCTTTGTTGATGGCTTTTTGTTATTTTTTTGGCATTATTGTTTCTGCGTATATATGTTGTTCGATTAATTATTTTTGTTTTTCATGCATTGTTTTGTTTGCATGTATTAATGGAGATTGTTCTTTTTATGTGGTGATGGGGCTTCATGGGTATTAGTTTCATGTTTGATTTTTTTATGCATGGTGTTTTTTTTTAGGTTACTAATTATGAGTTTTGAATTGATGGCAGGTATTAGTTTTATGTTTGATTTTTTTTTCACACATGTTGTTAAAAGGAAAAAAAGTAATGGATAAGAAAAAAGGAGCGAAAAAGAAAATTGTAGCAAGTGAAGAAATTTATATAAAGAAAAAAATTGGTGTATAATTTGATGATTTTTCCAAAGTTTCTTTACTCTGCATTCTACTTGCCTTATAGTCCTTTTTTTATTATTATTGTATTTTTATTATTGGCAAGTTTATATGATTTTTTTATTTAATTTTGAAAAGATTTATTATAGATGAAAAATGCTAGAATTGTTACAACAAAAGTTCTTCGAGGTAAGAGTAATGACAAAACCAATGCAGTATGGGATAGGAAATTAACGATGATATTCTACGATCTTTGTATAAAGGAAAAAGATCATAATTACAAGATAGGAACTTATTTTAAAAAGGAAGGTTGGACAAGGTTGGTTGCAAATTTTAATAAAGAAACTAGCAGAGAATATGAAATGTCACAGTTTAAAAATAGGTGGGATTTATTGAAAAAAGAATAGAAGCTATGGAAGCAATTGAAAGGGAACAATACCTTTTTTGGGTGGGATCCAATAAAGAACAATATTGATACTTCATAGGAATGGTTGGAATAGAAGTTAAAGGTTCATGATTGATACTCATAAAAAAAAATTTTATTGATCTTTTTTTCTAATTTCTCAATATATAAGGTCAATAATGCTCATTTTTAAATGTTCAGCTCATGCCTAATGCTACAAAGTTAAAAAATGGTGGTATTGATCTAGAACTGGAAAACAAATTTGATTAGATGTTATTAGTTTGCAACTTCAACTCAGTGATTCAATTATTTGTCTTCATTTTTCTAAAAAGGTATTATATTCAAAGTAATTATTAACCCATTGTAGGGTTAAATGTTCTATTGCTCAAGATCTCATGTAGTTATTTAACTTTTTAGGGAGTTAAATGTTTTATGGCTTTAGATCTAATGTAGTTGTTTGTTGTTTCAGGTGCATCACATTTTTGCCATTACAAAGTCTGGTGGTGCTTTTAACTTTTGGGACAAGGATAGAAAATAGAGACTAAAGGTATCTTAGAGTCATTTATCAATTTGAAAAACAATAGTGTGTATCAACTAAATGCAATAGGCTAAAGTTGGAAAGGATTAATAGAATAATTTGCATCAAATGTATCTACTCATATTTTGCCTATGGTTTGAGAGTTCTTATTGATTTCTAGATTATCAATCTTGCTTAATAGACATTTTTTTGTGAATGCTAGAGGAGATTTCACCTACATGGATGAATGTTTCTTTAAGAATGAAAGATGACCTACAAACTAATAAGGTATTTGGATGGGTGTTAAAAATGTGAAAAACTTTATATTAATTTTGTCTTTATTTTATTCTTTTGCCTGATATGGCCTTTCACATGGGTGATCATTTAATTAAACATAGGTATGCACATGTTATGGCATCAGCACTGCATGGCGTGCGCAATATACTAATATGCTTCATAAAGACTTAATGCTTTAAATTCTAACAATACATTATGGGTCCCTTTTTTTCCCTCAATGACCTTTAATCATCAGTTGTAATTTAACTTCAATCTTTATTTGTTATTAGCCACTATGGGATTTGGAAGTAAGGAAGAAGTTTATAATCCATTATACTTATAGATGTGACTACAATTTAAAGGTACAAGAATCTCTCTTTCTAATTTGTTGTACTCAAAAAATAATGTGTAAGCTGTGACTTTTTACCTCTTTAAGATGAATTTTGCCTTCTTTTTTCTTTTTCTAAAATGAAAAATCTATTTCTTGGCTTTATGAAATTATGTGAAGAATGAACTTTTTTTAGGCATTACTCCATTATTAAGATAAAGTTGCACTTTAATTTACATGGTTTTCTTTTTTTTTTTTTTTGGAATGCTTATTAATTTATTGGTTAGCAATGTCTCTAACTCTATGTGAATAGTCAACTGATATTATTTTCGCTTTTACTTGTTGGTTTTTGCCACTTAAAAATCCTTCAATCACAATATGCAACAAGATGGTAATCATTTTTCATTAATAGCTTCTTTTATTCAACATGACGTACATCCTGTTCAATGTCCTTATGATATGAAGATGTTTTCAGTCTTAAACTAGGCAATATATGTTTCTATGAGTAACTTATTCATGAAGAAACCATAATTACGAAGAGGAATTCTAGTTATAACTCTATATTCAATTCTTCCCACCCTTGGTTTTATTGATGGAAATATCGAACCATGGTAAACTTAAAGATTTTATGCTTAAGTTCAGTTACTTTAGCTAAAATGTTGACAATAGGATATTAAAACTTGGTTAGAATTCTTGGTTTTTTAGACATTTCTAAAAGGTTCATTCCTCTTTGGTGGACTTTGCATTGCCTTTTTTTCTTTTAATAAGAAACTTCATATTACTCTCTTTATATAGATGAAGATGTATTATATCTTACTTTTCTTTGATACATAAATTTTTAGATTGACTTTGTTTTGATTATTTATTGCTTAATATACTTTTTTATATATTTTAAAATTTCAATTATACTAAATAAAAAAACCTATAGTGATTGAAATATAGGCATCATACTAGTAATTAGATTAAAATAGTCCCTTACTAATTTTTATGTTATTTATAGCCACCTCTAGTCTGAAATTACTCATGATTTGAGGGTTAGTGGTGGAGAAATATTGGTTGGTAGGGTTAATTATGGAAATAATTTTGGGTAAGGTTGAATAAGTCTTTTTAGTTGATTGTTCTTTTTGGTTGAAAATTTTGAAAGTTTGAGTTATGGTAAAATACAAACCAGATGAGTCCCATAATCATGAAAATATGGCAAAGAGAAAGTATTTTTAATTGCTTCATTAATGACATGTCCATGGCCTATGGCCAATTTTAGTTATGTTTCTTTTGCATTCTTTTCCTAATTTCTCTAATCTCTATCTCATGTTTAATAGTTTTTGGTTTGCTTCCTCCAATCTATACAATAAATAAAAAGTCTCTCCTATATTTCAATTTAAAGCAATATCAAATTTGACATTTAAAATGATTTTAAGATTAAAAATATCTTTATGACAATTCATACATAATTGAATGATGATCTATCTTAATAATTACTTAAAATATTAGGATAAAAATCTACTTAACAAATTTCTTTATTTTAAAAAAATTGATAACATGAAAAATTAATATATTTTTATATCATAAAATAAAAACTGTTATTAAGATATATTATATTTTGAGATTAATTCTATAAAAAAATTATAAATATAAAAAAAAAAATCAATGGAGCAAGGACCAAAACCTACTATATCTTAATAACTAGCTTTTTTAACCCGTACAATGCATGAGACATTTTATTTAATATTTCCAAATTTTAAATTTATTGTTTGATTATTGATATAATATATAATCATACATTTATAAATGCTAAGTTACAATTAAATGACAATTTATACATAATATATTATAAATGATACTGTTCATCTAAAAGAAGTCTAAACTTTTGTAAATTTTTAAGAATTATAAAAATTCTTTCTTTTCATGAAAAAATATTTTCTTCAATTCATTTGCTAAATATTAAAAATTTTGCTACCGCTTTTTTCTTGTTTGATAAAAAATCAAGAATCAATATTTAAATAGTTAAGATAAATAATTATTTTTATCATAATATTGATTGGGTGTGTGTGTGTATATATATATTATATATATATATATTTGATAGAATAACAAATCACAATTATTAATTTGGTCATAACTATTTGCTTTTTATTAGTTCTTATTTTTTACATACGTCAAGTAATTATAGTACAAATATATTGGGCTAACAATTATTTCTATATATATTAACAAAATAAAGTTATCTTTTAGATAAAAAGGAAATAATGATTCTTTATGTTATGCTTAAAAACTTTTTTAAAAATATTTTTAATCATTTTTTACATAATTGATAGTATTTTTTGTGGGTTAGATATGGTAGTGATCATCATTCTTCTCATACCATCCATTGTAGACAAAGAAATTTAATAATAAAAGGTATAGTAAAAAGAAATAAAGAATATAAGTTTATATATTAATTTGTCAAGATTAAATATATACAATAATAAGAGCAAATATGTTAATAAATTAATGGAGAATGAAAACATTGAAGAAATGAATAAAGCAAAAAATATATATAATACAAAAAGTTAATTATAATCAATGTAAGCAAAATTAAAAAAAGTCATGGACTAAACAGAAACAAATAAATTAACTAAATATGTAATATAAAAATATTTGAATTAGAACATAAATAAAACATTATATTTGTTTTCAAAGCAAAAACATATTTTTATCTAATTTTTTTATCAACATTCAAATGTTTCATATTTTCATATAAATATGTAAGCTATTATTACTTTAAAAATACATGCTTTCTAGTCAATAATTCATTAACTTATCTAAAAGTATTAAATTTAAATAATTTATTAAAAAATTTTCACTCTTTTATAGATTTTGATTTGAATTTAAATAATTATCTAAAAATATTAAATTTAAATAATTTATTAAATAAAATTATTTGATAGAAAATAAAATTTTATTAACTATATATATATTCGAAATTGTCATTAAATTTAAAATAAAAAGATCAATTATAATTTAATATATATGAATTCAAATTTTATACAAAAATTTCAATTTCATATAGATTTTGATTTTAATTTAAATAATTATCCAAAATATTCAATTTAAATAATTTATTAAAAAATTTATTTGATAAATAAAATAATATAAGTATTATCCTATGTGTCATTAAAAGAGATTATCTACCTAGGCATCTACGTAAGTAATTTTTATCATGTAACCTTATATGTTGTAATATAATATATATATATATATATATATATTAGATTAGATTAGATACATTGATTTAAGATGAAAATTTTTTGAATTTTCAAAATCTTACATAAAGTTGCTTGAATTTTTAATATCTTACGTAAATTTTTTAAAAAATATAATTTTTTAAATCAAGATTAAAAAAATTGGTGAAAATTTTGGATAAATTTAATCTTTGTAATTTTTAAATATGTTTAAAAGATTTTAATAATTAAATACTTTTTAAAATAAGGTTATTTAGTAAACAATTAAAATTATTTATTAAAAAATCCATATTTTATATTTTTAATTTTAAAAAATATATCTCTAAATTGATTTGATTTTTAATTATAATTTGAATAATTTTGATATTTGAATAAATTTAAAATTATTTAATTTTTAATTAAAAAAAACTATTTTATTCTTTTAAAAAACTATCATATGTCTCATTTAAAAAAGTTATCCACATAAATGTCTATGTGACAAACTTATTTATGTATATTGTTATATAATATATATATATTAGATGAGATCAAATTTTCATAATCTTGAGTTGATTTTGTTAATTTTAAGACCTAAAATTATTATATCAATCCTAAGATCTTATTAAAAACTTAAGATTTAAGAGATTTGAGTCCATAAACAAAGACACTACTTGTTCGGATAAAATATTATAAGATTTAAAAAAGAATATCAACCTAAATCCTTTTGTTTTATCTACCTACTCAATCTTAATAGATATAAGTATCTTATGCATAAAATTATGATAAGATATAATAAGATAATATTATAAATAGAATTAGATTAAATAATGTCATCTTATCTTGTATTTGATGTGTACAAAAATTAAAATAAGATAATGTTTTATTTATTAGTCAAAATTATTTTTTTTTGAAATTTATAAAATTTAAATTATTAATGTAATTTTTAAAAATATAATGACATATAAGTTCAAATCCATAAATTAATAATAATTCTTTTTATTTTGAAAGGATTGGATGATCGTATTATTCTTATGCCAAGAAGATGACTAATTATCCTTACAGTTCTATCATTTTTTTAAATACAAACAAAACATGATATAAGATAATTATTATATTATCTTATCTATTATCGTATGTATCAAACATGATGACATAAATATATACAACTCATATATCTTTTATCTTTTCATTTATAAATAAAATTTATATATGAAAATGTAAACGCCTAAAGTCACAAATGATTGACTTTAACATTTTCAAAATTTATTGAATTAACATTTTTATCCTTATCAAATTTTATTTTTTATTAAAAGTAAAATTTTAAAGTGAGTGCTATAGTAAAATTAATTAATGAATTATTTAGTATAGTTCATTAAATTTTTTGATACTCCTATCAAAGGCGGTCAATAGTCATGAAATTAGAATTATTATTATCTTTGATAATAAATTGAAATAATCCAATAAAAAAATATTATTAACTTAAAAAAAAAAGATTATTATTACCTTAGATAATATATCAATGTGAGACAATCAATAAAGAAACAATAAAAGAAACATCCTATCCTCTATTTCTCTTCTTCAAAGTTAAATTAAAAAAAAAAAAGGAATTGGAAAAACAAAAATACAAACTTAAGCAAAACTATAGCAAAACCAATCTTATTAATTGTTTCCATTCTTATTCTTACCGATTGACTGCATGATTTAGCTTACTCCCTACTTCTTTTGAGCTATTTGTGTCTTTTAAGGTGAAGCAATCAGATGAATTTTTTCTTTCGAAATTGCTAAGTACTTTAATTTATGTAATAAATTCATTAAAATATAATCATAAGTCATTGACGCATATTCTTTTTTTTTTTAATTTTTTTCCTTTCAACTATTTGTTTGAATTGATTTGTTAAGTATGTTTGTTATTAATGATTATATTTTTTTTTATGTTTCATAACTTTGATTGACCATAACACAATTAAATATTCATTCATAATATATCATAATATATGAATTAATTAAGGATTAATTTCTTCTTTTTTGCTATAGCTCTCCAAAGTAATGTATTTTTTAATAATCTTTTATTTTACACTAATTAATAAAACTCATAAACATATAATTCTAGACATTTCGTTTTATTCAATATTTTTTATTATTCTATGTGAATTTAAATTTATTAAATTCGGTTTTTTTATATTTTTATTTAAATTTTAAAGAAACCGAGTTTAAAATTCAGTTTTGTTGGGCTTTAGCTTTTTGAGCCTTTTAAGTTTTGGACTTGGTTTCGAGTATGAGTCCAAAACAGTGATCCAATCTAAAACTATGATAGGTCTTAATTATTTTGATAAAATATTCATAAAAAATAATAAAACTTATAGGTAAATAAACAAATAAATAAAGTTTAGATTTGGTTTTTAGAATATTACTCTAATGTTTTTTTTTTTTCCTAAAAAAACCTTTAAAAATTTTCAAAGTAAATGATAGTTATCTAATGATAAAATTCTTAAAAATCATAAATAGTTGATTTTTTTAACAAATTTTTAGGTTAAAAATTTTTTAAGTTTGATCCAAATGATGAAAATTTTTTGATAAAATTTCAACAATATAAGAATAGAAATAAAATATTAACTTTTCAAATAAAAGACAATTATCTGCTAATGAAATTTTTAAAAACCATAAACAATTTATTTTTTAATAAAATTTTGAGTAAGAATATTTCTAAGTTTGATCAAAATGATGGAAAAGTTTGAATAAAATTTCAATAAAAAAATTTAACATTTTCTAAAGTAATATTAAAATAAGTGTGAAATTAAAAAAAAATAACGAAATAAATTTGAGAATTAAACCTTGACTTTTCATAGTAAATAAAATTAAATTTGATAATGAAATTATTAGTAGAAACAAATGAATAATTTCTTAATAAATTTTTAAGTGAAAATTTTGGCTCGAACTGATAAAAAGGTATAAATAAAATTTTAATAATAAAAATTGACTTTTTTAAAGTAATATCAAAATAAGTGTGAAATTTTAAAAAATAATGAAATTTTTTTTTGAAATTACACTTTAGAATTTGATTATGACATTTTTGGTGATTACAAATGGAAGATTTCTTAAAAGATTTATAAGTGAGAAAAATATTTTTAAATTTGACTCAAAATGATGAAAATTTTAGATATATTTTTAATAAAATAAAACATATAAAATTAAAAGAATAGACCATTAGAATTAAAGTTTAAACCTTTTTCATAAGAGATTTAAAAAATTTGACGATAAAAGTTCTTCAAATAAATGATTAAGATTCTTAAATACTTTTGAAACAAGAAAAATCCTTTTAGGAATTTTATCAAATTGATAGTGATACTTAAAAAGTTATTTTCTATATTTATATATTAAATTTTAATGAAAAAATTGTTTAGACAAATCTTTTTGAATGATTTAAAATTACTTGATACCATTTTTTGGATGAGTATTTGAGAGTGATAATACTTTTTTCACACATAATCAAACTCTTGAACATGATTATAATTAGCAAACTAGAATCTATTTTTTTAAGACTCCTAATTAAGCTTAAACAATTTTTTACAAAAATAAATTCATCAATTGCATCTAAATCAAAAGATTAGCAGTAACTTTCCCTATTGATGAATATTTTAGTTCTAAAAGTTTGCTTTCCCTAACTAAAAGTCGATAAAAAAAATGAAGTCAATAAAAGTATTTCGTCAAATAGGATAATTTTTAACGATGAAAAATTTTATTACTAAAAGTTTTAAAATCAAAAGTAATTTCTTCATAAAAATAGTTTTATTGTCAAAATTTTCAATGTTAATTTAAATAATTTTGTCACCAAAAATATTTTTATATTTATTGAATTAAATTAATTCACAAAAAAATCCATCAGTCAAAGTTATTAACAACAAAAAATTTCCACCGATATAAGATTTTAACGACTAATATTTCATTGCTAAAAGGTTAAAATCAATCAATTTTTTTTTTTTTTCAAAATGAGAGAGGACCGATAGAGGAGATTGATCCTTTCTTCTACATAATGCTTTTTGGTAGCCCCAAAGCATTTTATATAGATGGGGATTGATTCCCTTAAGAAGGAATTGGTCCTTTTTCACTTAGAATGCTCTTTTTAGCTTAAAAAAATTGTTTTGGCGACAAAAATTTCATTGCCATAAGCTTAAACTCCAATTTTTTTTTTTTTTCAAAATGAGCGAGGATCAATAGAGGGTATTGATCCTCTCTCGCACATAATGCCTTTTTGCAGCCCAAAAGCATTTTATATGAATGGGGAGTGATTCCCTTAAGAATGAATCCATCCTTTTTCACTCATAATGCTCTTTTTACCTTAAAGAAAATATATTTTTAAATAAATATTTTCTTCATTTTATTTATAAAAAATAAAGTAAAATTTTACAAAATTATTATAAACTTGAATCAAGTATCAAGTCATGAGTTCACCGATGCTCAAACGTGTCAACAAAATCATGGTACTCTTCCCCAGACAGCATTTTTAAGAAAACAACTATATATATGAATCAAGCCATTTTAATTGACTTTCTTGTACCCATTTCATCGATAACCATCCAACTTATCAGAATCATATTCAAGCAACAAATGAATGAATACAAACAAAACTATTCTTACATAAAGAATACAAATTAAAAAACAATTCTTTATATAATATATACATGCATATGTATGAATACAAAATAAACATTAAGCATTTATGTCTTTGTAAATGCATTTATCAACAATAAAAATAAACTTATTATTCTACTTGTGCAATCATTAATAGGTGGAATGATGAACTTAGGTATGATTAAAAAAAAAAAAAAACACTCCAAAACAATTAAAAATCTAGATTTATCATTTCAAATTCAAAGACACAACCAGATAATTGAATGCAAAATAATTAAAAATCAAACACTCCAACAAGAAAACCAACGTTTCAGCAGCTAATTGCTACTCCATTATTAGACAACTTAAAATCTTTTCCTTTCGAATATCAAAATTAAGAAAGAAGTGATGATTATATGAGTAAATTAAAGAATTAATTTACTGTTAATTAATACAAAAAGGGAAAAGGATCAATAATTCTGACAGGATGTGACAGTTGAAAACACTCAAATTGTGATAAAAAGCTTCTCATTAACTTTTGATAATAAAATCTCACCATTGCAATAAAACCTTTGATGCACAAAATTTAAGAAGCTGAGGGAATTTTGTAAATCAAGACTTTTTTAGTATATTTGTTGTTCATCTAAAAGGTTCTACTTTAGGCCCTTCAATCAATATTAAATGTAAGACATGATTCCTTCTTTCTTTTTTTTTTTTTGTTTTTTAATAAATTTGTGGGAAGGGAAGGGGTTCATGATTGAAACAGTTTGATCAAATAAAGTAAATATTCCCACTGCATAACTTTTTTATTTGATTTACAATTTCCAAGTTCTAAATTAAATGCCATAATCATAAAATCGTTGTTGTGTGCAACTGCGATGTTTTGATCAAATTTTTATGTGCTGTAATTATCTAGTAGAAAAATCAACTGATTTACTAATTATGTGCATAATTAGAAACATAGAGTAGAACCAAAAGGGGGAAACCAATGAAAGAAGTGGTATGTGACTGGAAAATAGACCAATCTCATAATTTATTGGTTCATATAACTGTCAAGCAGATTGGTCGTGTTCTGAAAATAAATAGAAAAGTGACGGAACAAGCACAATAGCATCACCAGGAAAAGGAAAGAGCTTAAGGTTTTTATAGTTTATAAAATATATAAATTACATCATATTTTCATGGACGTTAAATATTTTTTTCCTAATAGATGTAAAGCAGCAAGGTAATGGCATCAATTTTGACTGCATAAATGACTTCATAGTAATCAAAGTGATGAGAAAAAGGAAGATGGAAACTAGTATTGTTCAATGGAAGTTAACTTTGCGAGCATCTTAAGGTCATGCTTGATGCATAGAATGATGAATAAAATAAGATGATAATCATCCTATATTATATTTGATTTGTATTTAAAAAAAATGATAGGATTATAAGGAGGATTAATTATTCTTTTGGTATAAGATAATTCAATCTTTCTAAAATGGAAATGACTATTTTTCATCCGTGAGATTGAATTTACATATTTTATTATATCTTTAAAAAGTACATCAATAATTTAAATTGTATAAACTTTAGGGAAGAATAATTTTGATCAATAAATAAATTATCCTATATTTTAATCTTTGCACACATCAACCACAATATAAGATGATATTATTTAATCTAATCTTATTTATAATATCATCTTATCCTATCCTATCATAATCTTGTGTACAAAAAATATCCTAAGTTCTTTAGATATTTGAAAGGTGGCATGACTATATTTGAAAAATGAAATTAAAATGCTTGTTTCTTTGTCACAAAGAAGGATGGTTAAAAGTTAAAACCAGCACCCAGCAGCTCATTAGCTCCCATACAATGAAATTGCAAAAAAAGGGTGAACAGAAGACCATTAATTATTCAGCTTAACTACTCCTAGAAAAGAAACAACATTCTTGATTATTTCAAGCATTGAAAGTACATGATAGTTCCACAACAATGGCCATTATAGGTGCTGTTCCCAATTTATCTAGGAGAAAAACACCTGCTTAAATTAGTCACATGAAACTTTTATAAAAAATTTTACAAATTCATAATAGATAGAACATGAACTGGAACATAAACTATAATGGCCCTACAAAGGGAATCATAATGGAAAGCAGACACAAGAGAACAAAACCCTTCAAATATACAGAAGATATGGTCACAAGATATTGTGGGCTGTGGTTAATGGACCAGATGATAATTGGTATTTGTGGGTTTAGCTATGTTATGTTAGCCTGTCCAGTATGTAGGCCTTTTTCTATTTTCAGTTGTTACAACCGTCAGAAAAGTATTAAGAGAGAGAGTATGTGTACTGCTAATTTGAGATTTTTGGAAGTAGCTCATGATAGTCTGACGCCATAAAAAGATAAAATTATGTGCTGCATTCTTCATTCCATTATGAAATATCACATCTTCTCTCTAAGCTCTTTTCTATTTTCTTCCTACTTTTCTTTTTCTTCTTTGGATTTTCTATTTCCCTGTTGAACAGTTTTGGTTGATCATCAAAAGGTATCAGAGCCATCGACCTGGCGTTAATGGCGAACGGAACTACAAATATGCAAAAGGAGATCCAGCAAAATACACAAGAAATCTCCAAGCTCCAAAATAACCTTCAGCATAACCAACTTTATGACATTACCCTTAAAAAGATTTGATGTTGTCCTTGGCGTACAAATGGTTAATTACCTTGGGACCAAAACTTTAGGATTTTTCAGCATTAACGATGTAGTTCCAATACCAGTTGAAATGGAAAACACTTCAAGGCATTCAACCAGGTGTATTGGATACAGTTTTAGAGAAGCAAACCTTGAAACTGTAGCAATCTCTAGCTACTAGCCAAAAAGCTTACCCTTATACATTATTGTTTGCTGCCAGCCATCATACATAGTTGAATACCATTACTAAGATCACAGGCAATCAAATAACTGGAAATTTTAAATTCAAAAAGTTGTTGCAAGATTTTTCTGCCCTATGTGAGATGCCACAAAGGTCACCCCCAAGAAACCCCCAGATCGCTGAATTCCACTTAAAGATAAGTCCTAGACAGTTAGAATTCAGCCATATAGATACCCTGCAATTCAAAAGGATGAGATTGAGAAGATGATCTACAATATGTTAAACTATGGTATAATCAAACATAGTTGTAGTGCATATGCTTCTCCCATTATCATGGTGAAAAGGAAAGATGGATCGTGGAGATTATGTATCGACTACAAGCAGCTCAATCAACTTACTATAAAAGATAAGTTTCCCATACCCTTGGTTGAGGAGTTATTAGATGAGCTGAATGGGGCAAAGATCTTTTCTAAGTTGGATCTGAGAGTCGGCTATCATTAAATCCAAATGAATGAGGCTGCCATTCACAAAACTACTTTTAAGAATCATGATGGACAGTATGAGTTCCTAATAATGCCATTTGGGCTTATCAATGCACCATCAACTTTCCAGAGTCATATGAATTGCATTTTTAAGCCTTATTTGAGGAGGTTTTTATTAGTGTTTTTTTTATGATATACTTATATATTCTACTGATCTAAACATCCACTTGGATCATTTGAGGCAGGTTTTTTAAGCATCGAAGGCTAACAGGCTGTATCTCAAGTGGAATATCTAGGGGCACGTGATCTCTAAGAAGGGAGAGGAAATGGATAGGCAAAAGATTTTGAGCATTCTGGATTAACCTCAACCTAAGTCAGTCAAAGAATTGATAGGTTTTTAGGCCTTACAGGATAGCACAGGTGATTTATAAAAGAATATGGCTTATTGGTGAAACCGTTGATATATTTGCTTAAAAGAGATGCCTTCAAATGGTTTGAGACAACTGAAGCAGCCTTCAAGAAATTGCAAACTACCATGACTTTTGCCCTAATGTTGGCCTTTTTAGATTTCAGCAAGACTTTCATGGGTGAGATTGATGCCATTAGAAGTGGAAGAGGGGCTATATTGATCCAAGATGGGAGGCCTTTAGCCTATTTCAGTAGAGCATTGTCACCCAAACATCAAGCTCTCTTTGTGTATGAAAAAGTGATGATGATTGTTTTAATGGCTATCAAGAAATGGAATACATACCTAGTTGGCAGTCATTTCATTATTAAAACTGACCATCAAAATTTAAAATTCCTCTTCACTAAACAAGCCACTACTCCTGCACAATAGCTATGGGTGACTAAGATGACAAGGTATGATTTCGAGGTAGTTTACAGGAAAGGGGCTTTGAATATTGTTTTGGATGCCTTGTCCAGAAAACTAGAGTTAGAATCAGCCCAACTTTTAGCTATGACCACGATGAATACTAATTTGATTCAAAAATCCAAGACTCTTGGAACCAAGATCAAAGGTTGCAACTTCAAAAAATCCAAGGCTCTAGGAACCAAGATCAAAGGTTGCAGAAGCTGATTAATGAGTTGCAAACCAATACAGTCTCAAGTTCCAAATGTAGGTGGCATGGGAACCCGTTAAGGAGGAATGGGAAATTGGTGGTGGGAATGGTATCTGCTTGTAGAGAAAAACTACTGCACTATCTTTCAAGATAGCCCCACTGCCGGACATTCTAGGAAACATGTCACTATGAATAGGATTTTAAGGGTCTTATGTTAGAAGAGACTCAAGAAAAATGTGAGGATGGTGATTCAGCAGACAACCTGCCAACAGTACAAAGCTGATAACTCCAGTTCACTAGGGCTCCTGCAGCCTCTTCTTATACCTATCAGGATTTGGAATGAAATTTTAATGGATTTTATTGAGGCTTACCTAAGGCTGGGGGCGAGGGCACTATTTTGGTGGTGGTAGACACACCAAGTAAATATGCTTATTTTGTGTCTATGTCTCATCCTTTCATAGCCTTGATAGTGGCACAGTTGTTCTTAGACAACATATGTAAGCTATATAGAATGCCTAACTTTATTGTACCTGACAAGGACATGGTATTCATGAGTAAATTCTGACAGGGGCTTTTCAAAAGGCATGGGACCCAGCTCAACGTATCAACTACCTAACACCCTCAATTAGATGGGCAAACGGAGGTAAGTAACAGATGCCTAGAAACCTACTTGGGATGCATGATCAGTGAAACACCTAGGGAATGGAGTAAGTGGTTATTCTTGGTAGAGTGGTGGCATAACACTAACCATCATTGTGTAATAAATATGACTCCCTATGAGTTAGTGTATGGACAGCCACCACCATTACATCTACCCTACTTGGCATCTGCTTCACTGGTTGAAGCAGTTGATAGAAGTTTGTAGGCTAGGGAAGCTGCTATTCAAATGCTGAAATTCTATTTAAAAGAGCTCAGGCCAGGATGAAAAACATGACTGATAAGAAAAGGAGCGATAGGGAATTTATAGTGGGAGATTTAGTCTAAGTCAAATTCCAACCGTATAGACAGCAATCAATAATGAACAGAAGTTGTATGAAGCTAGTTGTCAAGTATTTTGGACCTTATAGAATTCTAGAGAAGATAGGAAAGGTAGCTTATAAACTACAGCTACCAGCTGGTTCCAAGATTCATCCCACTTTTCAAGTTTTTCAGCTCAATAAGCATGTAGGCAGTTTATCAACACAATCCCAACTACCTATGGACGATACAGATGGCACCATAATGAAGGAACCAATTAAAATTCTGAGTAGGAAAATGGTTAATAAGGGAAATAATGAGTTACTAAAGTTTTGGTTCAGTGGACAAACTCATTTCTTGAAGATGTTGCATGGGAAACTTTGTTTGAGCTCCAGAAAAACTATCCAGCATATGATCCATGAGGACAAGGATTTTCTTCAAGGAGTATTTTTCCGGGTTGTGGTTAATGAAGCATATGATAATTGATATTTATGGCCTTAGCTATGTTATGTTGGCCTGTCCAGTATTTAGGCACTTTTCTATTTTCAATTGCTTTGACCATTAGAAAAGAATTAAGAGAGAGAGAGAGAGAGAGAGAGAGAGAGAGAGAGAGAGAGAGAGAGATAGAGATAGAGTATGTGCACTGCTGATCCAAGATTCTCGGAAGTAGCTGTCACGATAGTCAGATGCCATAAGTGGATAGAATTGTGTCACTCATTATTCATTCTGTTATGAAATATCACAATTCTTATATCTAAGCTCTCTTCTATTTTCTTCCTACTTTTTTTCTTTGCTGGATTTTCTATTACCCTATTGAAAAGTTTTGGTCGATCACCAGAAGAATAGATCAAACCAAAAGGTAATCAACACTATAAAATTTTAAACTCAACGAACAAAAAGCTACGCATCACTACACATTTTAAATAGAAAAATAAGAGAGATATAGCTACTTACCTCTTCTGATGCCAAGTTGATCCAAAAAAGGCTTAGATTGCTTGACTAAATACGCTAATAGCTTTAGTACATTCGGTAGGGGTACTTCTTATATCGACAGAAAAACACAAAAGCATTCAGAATGAGCACAACATATCTTTTTTTATTTATTAGGAAGCATAGAGTAGAACCAAACGAGGGAATCCAAAATGCCCTTCGAAACACTCAAAACCAACCCATACAAAGCCAATTTCAACCTCAAGAAAATGTGAATTTTCAAATCCTTCTAAACCTCAAACTTCTACCTAAAAAAACCTCTGTTGATTTTAGCAAAATTACAAGAACCCCATGTTAGATTACCTTCATTGAATAATTTATTACCAATCCATTCTTACACAAAGCAAGATTCACCAGATTACCTCAAAAACAAGATGGGCAGATTCGCAAGACAATCTAAGTAATAACAGCATTGACATCAGAGGAAGCAACAACAACATGGGCAGAGGCCAGGGCGTTGCGCTGAAAGTTGAGATGATTCGCATTAGAGTAGGAGAGGTGAGTGGAGGGGGGTCCAGGACAGGTAGAAGAGACGTTGGGAAGGGGTTCGCGCAGAGAAACAAATAAGGGGGAATTGTAGGGATATGGTGGTCGGATGTTGGTTGGTGGCGGGTGGAGGGCGGACTGGACTCGCCGGATTTGGAGCATAGGCCACGCTGAAGCTGAATGGTTAGGGTAAGCTGGGGACGGGGACTTGGGAAGAGAGAAAATAATGAAGAAATGAGGGAAAAAAATTATGTTTCTAATGAGAGATTTTCAAATTTTCGTCGCTAAATTCCATCACTAAATCAAAATTCTTTCTTAATTAACAAAATGAAAAAACTCGCTAGCGACATAATATTTTTGTCGCTACATCCGTCACTAACTATAGTAATGGAGACGGATTTTGGTCACTAATATTGACGTATTTTCATACTTTTGCCACAAATATTTAACGTCGGAATTAGTAATTGAATAAATTTTTGAAGATAATTTTTATTTTTATTGATGTAATTTTGTCACTAAAAGTAGAATACAAATTTAGGGAAATCTATCGATAAACAATCCATCATTATTAATGACTTTTCATCAGTAATTTTTTGTCTCTAAAAGCTTGTTTTCTTCTAGTGTCTTAAATTTGTGTCTAATGATTAAATTTATAGATTTATAAGTTATGATAGTAATATTTATTTAACTCATTTATAAAAACATTTATTAACTGAAAGTGATTAGAAAATCATTGCTATAAACTATAAAGTAATTAGACTTTAGTAGAGTAATTATCACTATATAAAGGATTTGAAACAAATAATTAATTCAATGCATGTAAATAGTCACTACAAGAAAGAAGGTACTAATCCGTAAGAAATCATGAAATCAATAAAAACTTTTCATCAGTATTATTTTTTTCATCGTTAATAACTTAGGAATTAGTGATGGAATTTTTTGTCACTAATGCCAATGCCCATCTTCTATTGCTAAAAAAAAAAAAAAAACATAAATTCCTTAACTAAAAAGTATTAGTGAGAAAATTTTCACTACTAAAGATATATTCTTTCTATTTATAAGCAATCATTAATTGATTTAACGACAAAAATTCTACCGATAAAAGATTAAATTGCACAAAGTTTTTTTTTTAATTTTATTGCTAATTACTTTTAACAATAAAAATTCCTTTGCTAATTACTTTTAATGACGAAAATTCCATCGCTAATTACTTTTATAAAGTTTTTCTATTAAAAATCTATCGTGAATTACTTTTAGCAACAAAAATTCTATCACTAAAACAATTAATTTTGAGATTTGAAATCGATTCGTTCATATTTAGCTACGAAATGTTATGCTAAAAGATAAAATTTCGTAGCTAATAGTCATTAATTTATTTTAAGGATTGGTTCCCTTTAGTTGAAAACTGATCCTTGTTTAAAGAGGATCAATCATTTTTGCTTTTAATCTAATTTTTCAACTACTAATTATATAAAAATCATTCATATGAATCTTAATACAACTATATAATACCAAAATTCATCATTCAATTCATATCTATATAATAGATCCATAAACATTCATAAACATCGATAAATGTCTATAAAGAAAGAGATCCAACATTTATCATTATCTGTATGCAATAGAAAATAAAAAAAGAAAGAGTTCATTATCTAACCGAGTAGTTCCTTTAGGTTTTTGCTATCCACTGCCACCATATTTAGAAGATCCAGATATAAGAAATGAACCACCTTTGAGCATCTAACTGAACCTAAGCAAAACCATCTTCTTTTCATTTTGTGATTGCCTTATTTCCTTAAGTTGGTCTTGCACATCTAGCATTTTCCTTTTTAGATCATTAACTTCAATGTATGAATCTTGAGAATGCAATCTGTAGGATTACAAGTTAAGTAAGATAAGTTACCACAAATATGGTTGTTTCATGCACATCCATGAAGGTAAATTGTATGCAGTGAGCATAATTGCCCTATAAGAATAAGATTTTGTGGCCAAGCTAAATGAACCAAAACCATTGGCACATAAACCTAGTCTTACATTTCAAGGTTTGGTTGTAAAAGATTCATGTGTATGATTGAAATGCTGCTACGCCTAACTGCCTATTAGGAGAATAAGCACTCCATCAAGACTTTGATTATACGTATGCCATGTCACAGACTCTATAATTATGTTCTACATATAAAGCCATTGTACTCTTGGTATAAGTGGTAAGTATCATAAAATTTTGTAAGGAATTTTCTTTGCCCTGCCCTTTTTATTTGCTCAACTTATATCAATGATTGACCACATATTGAACAATAGATTAAATTATAATTCTTTTTATAAAACAGCATGTAATTGTTCTAGCATGCATGCATTTTTTCTAATCAAAGCTAAATTTCACCATCTTTTTCTTCATTTGAAAGAAGTTTCAGACAAATTTTAATCTTTAGAAGCTTATCCTTTATCATTAACATGAAATGATTAAAACATGCTTCACATAGGAAAGATCTAGTGAGATACATTTGGATTAAGTATCTCACAAGAAAAGATAATATCTATTATGATCCATCGATATACATATTAATTATTGGTGTTTCACACAAGAATTTTCAACTTTTAATAATCTAAAAAGATACATTATAGTTAAGTACCTCGTAAAAAGTGATCAAAGTGCATACATTTAGTTAAGTATGCAAAAATATAATTATGGGCAATCTAAATTTTCCTATGTGAGAATATTCATTTCATTAATGTGTATGCTTGGCTACCAAAATGACTCACTTATTGAAACTTGTAAAATTTTCTCATGCGTAAGAATGATAGTATTTTCAAATTAACTTATATAATTGTCTACCCAAAGGGAGTTATTGTGTTTTGTAATTTAGAATGGATAGTATCACGGTTCAAGATACATTGGTCTAGAAGTTTTGTCTACCTAAAAGGGATAGGCTTTTTGAAAAATATGACATTTTTACATTGGCTTCATGTGAAAAGTGCCTACCAGTATATCTCATTCTTTGCTCAAATAGGAGTTTACGATGATATACCTGAACTTTTTAGTTTAATTACAAATAACACATATTAGATTAATGCTATTTGTAAGAATTGTTACATAAATGTGTAACGTTGCAATCTTTTGTCTTAAATATTATAGTTGACTTTCAATGATAAAGACCAAGTAGCTTTAATTAAAAAGGATCAAATACAATTTACAGCTTAATTTGGTCATGGGTGTTTTCTTGGATATATCGTTAAGTTTTGAATATTTTAATTGATTATTGTTAAATTGTTAAAATGTTACATTTTTTTATGATAACAATCTTTAAAGAAATCTTAGGAATCTTTGAGATATTATCTAGTCATATGAATCCATGAAAAAAATAATTATCAAATGTGTGACCAGTAAGTTTGTTATATTGTTTTGTTCTAATAAATTATTGTTTGATAAACTAACTTTATAAATAATCATGTTTATGCAAACTGTGAAATGTAGAGTTAAGTTCGATTATTTTGAAAGCATGTTTTATATGGCTTAAATGTGTTTTGTATGCTTATAATGTTATTAATTTTATATATCACACAATTATGATTTAGAATTTTTAAGCATTAAGTTTAAAGCCTAATAAAGTGCATAATTTGATATATATTTTAGAAACTTATTTTTCATTAACATGAAATAATATATATTAGCTATAATGATTGATAAAAGGCATTTAGATTTTATATTAGTACATTGAAATAGGGCAAGAGTTTTGCTATTAAATATATGTAATTTTGTTATAGGAAATAATATGTGTGTGTGTGTGTGTGTGTTAAATACTTGCATAGTGAATTTACTTCACTAATTGTTAGACTAGTTTTTAAAATATTTTATTTTTGCAAAATATTCGCTAATTTAAGTGTGCTCTCAAAAGATATTAATTGTTTTGTAATTATGGTATTATAATATTTTAAGAGAGCAACAAGTAAAATTTTATTTTTTAGTAAGTATTTGGATCATATCTTTTGTATTATGAAGCTCAATATATATTACCATAAAGATTCTAGTTAATAAATAAAAAAATGAGTTGTAAAAGTTAAAAAGATATGAATAAAGGTTTTAGCCTATAAGAGTAAGCAAAAATTAGTTTTGTAATTTTTAAGGTTTTTACTTAAATATATAATTGTTAAGGCTTACTATTTTAAATTAGCTTAATATTTATATCACAATTTATGTTTGGAGATATTGAATAATTTATATTTTTCACATAAATCTTATCATAAACATAGATTGTTTATACCATAATCATTGTGAGTATATGCTTGTCTAAAAAAAAATGTGTTACTAACATTCATTATATAACATTATGTTAAGATTTATAGTATGAAGGTTATGAAATTTGTTAAATCTTATGTAAGTATAAATTATTTGCATTGGTATATGTTTTATGGCTAGTCAAATTTTAATTTGGAAATTTCTTGTAGTATAAAAATATTATTAATTGTTGAGAAATTTACTTGGTAATATGGCATGCTAAGTGGTTTTTTTGATTGCTAGCATGATTATGAAAAATGACTTGAAAATTTTTAAAGATGCTTAAAATGGTAATAAGTGTTCCAAGTTTTAACTTTTAGTGATCTACAGAAGTACATTTAGATTAGTATCTTGTTTGGAATTATCACATACATAAATAGACATAAAAAAATCAGTAAAACCATAATGATTATAAAATTTCTTATGTTGTTATAAGATTGTCTCTAAGTTACTACATGTGCTTACTTGCCTAAAGAGGTAGTTATGTGCTTTTAATTTATAAATAATTGTGAACCACATATAGGCCTAAGGAATTTATATATCTAAAAAGGATAAATTTTTTATAGTCTTTGTATTTTTCATTATTTTGAGGTGTTACACAAAGGTATAAAATCTTATTTAAAAGAATATCCAAAATTAAATTTATGATATGGTGCCTTGATTATGTTGGTAAGGCTAGTAAATATATTGAATTGATTAAAGTCTTATTTGTTTAGATAATTGATTGACATTTAAACTTAATTTTAGTTGGTTTGGATAAGTGTTACCATAAGTTAATGTTTGCCATGAGTTATAAGTTTTTGGATATTTTGTACTACATAATAAATGTATAAATTATTAGTCATTTTAATTTATCACATTTGGAATATATATTTACTGTATAGTGCCTTATGATAGCATATATGGTTAACTTCCAAATAAAAAAGTTTTAGATACATTATGATATATTTCAATTTGTTTTAAGTAAATTTGAGAGTTATTGAAATATTTATTTTAGTTGTTTAACTTTTAATTGATATATTAGTTTGATTATCTTAACTAATATTACCAAACCTAGAAGTTATCGATTTTTAAGAGCATATTGTTAACAATGTATTTTAAAGGAAATTTTATATTTTCTTTTACAAAACTCACACATAAGGGGGAGAATATTATTTTATACTTATTACACGTGTAAGAGTTTTGAAAAATGAATTTTTTACAAATAAGTAAACTATTTATTTTGTTTTTCATTAGTTTAATTCCTTCTTTTATGATCTTTCTCTAATTTTGTCTTTATTTATACTATGTATTTTTTGAATTGAACCTGTTAAAGATTTTTTTAAAACAATATATTGAGTTCAATCTTGAAAACCACTAGGAATAATATTATAAAGATTTTGACTTTGTTGTATTTTATTAGGTAAAAAAAACCTATTATTTTTAAAGAAAGTAAAAATAAGTGGTAGTTTTTCTGCATATATTTTTAAAGTAGTAAGAACTTATAAATACCATAAAATTATTGATTTGGAGATATCATAAATGTTAATGTCAGGAGTTAATAAGTTATTAGTTTGGACACATTTTTAACATAAAAGTTTGATAATTTGTGAGTTTCAAATTTGTTGAAAATACTATAGGGGAATACGTTTTTAGCAATTTTTTTTTCATATTTAGTGGCGTTTATAAATGTTGCTATACGATTTACAGCATTTGTCAAAAATGTCGCTATGTGTGTCAGCTATATCTGCATCGGGAAAAATATCAACGTTTTAAGAAGAAATGTCGCTAACTTAGTGACATTTTTTACATAGAATTTAGTGACGTTTTTTGTAAACAAACCAGAAAAGCCGTGAAGTTAGGAAATTTATTTTTTCTTATATTTTTTAGTATTTACTACTATAATTAAATAAAAAATAGATAAATATTTTTATATTCATAAAAATAAATTTATGAATTTATAAACTGAATATTATAAATATTAAAATATCTAAATATATAATTTGTTTCAGTTTGCAACACAAAGTTGAATACAATAACATTCAAATTATTTTAATACATTAATAAAAAATTAAAAATTTATAAAATTGACGAGCACTTAGATTTGGAGTATTACCATTTGATGAAAATTTTTTGCACCATAATCACTAACGTGGTCAAGAACATATTGAATAAAGTAAAACAATTTTTTATATTAAAAAAATATAAATAGTTACAAAATATCATACTAAATATAATACCTGAGTTGGTGGATCACCTATATTGGTTCTCGAAAATTATTGTTGCATAAAATTCATAAGAGTATTGAATCAGTCATGCAACTGCTTATGCTTCTGATCCATTCTAGCATGTTCTTTAGTTTTTTCTACTTCCATTTGTTGGACTCATTATTGCATAGTTTGTAATTTTTCTCTCAATATTGAGATTTCTCATGAAGACTGACTTACTGAGGATGTAAATTGTCCAAAGTTATGTTCATAATAGCTAGATAGTGTTGGACCCAATCCAAGGCCTCAGACCTATCCATATCTTTCTTTTTTAGTAACTTCTCTAAAAATCTGATCTTTTAGTTCTTGTATGTTGATAGAAGAATCGTATGTTGATAGAAGAATCATATGTTGCTTTAATCTTAATTGTCATTTTTTCTTTCACTTTCTCATGTAAATTAATCAAATAAAGCTATCAAGTTTAATAATTAATTCATAATATATTTGAAATAGTAAATATTTACTTTATGTATAAAACGAATCCAAGAAATTACCATAATTTCTTGTGTTTTGACATTCAAGTAAGATATGACTTTTTTCATGTGGGTTAATAAAAAAAGTTTCACATTTCCAACTTTTTCATCCAACTCAATCTTTTACATAAAAAACATTATTATTGTTAAACATAAATCAACCATAACTTATTCATGCTTATCAAACATGGCAATAATGAAGTTCAAACAGCCAACAAGTTTAATATCATGTATTAAAGCTATTTAAACTATTAAAATAGAATAATAATTGCAAATTTGTATGTTTACTTTTTAACATCACAAAAAGTCTTAAACAGACATAAATTGTAATTTATTTACATATCAAATTGTGAAACTAAGTTCAATCATTCGGACAATATCATATGTTTCAGCTATCTAAACTGTTAAAACATAAATATAACTGCAAAATTACATTTTGACCATTTAAAGGCATAAAAAAGTGCTAATCATACATAAATGGTAACTTTTTTACACATCAATCGTGGAAACCAAATTCAATCATTTGAACAAGTTTAATATCATGTATTTAAGATATCTAAACTGTTAAAATAGAAATATAATTGAAAAATTACATTTTTACCTTTTAATGACAAAATATCCTAAACAAACATAAACAATAACTTTTTCATACATATCAATCGTGAAAAAAAACATCAATCATTTAGACAATTTTAATATTATGTATTGAAGCAATCCAAACTATTAAAAAAGAACAATAGCAAATTTGCTTTTTTAACTTTTAACGGCATAAAAAGTCTTAAAAAGATATAAACAGTAACTTTTTCACATATAAACATCATGGAAACCAAGTTTAATCATTCAAACAAGTTTAATATTATGTATTTAAGCTATGTAAATTGTTGAAACAGAAATATAAATACAAAATTACCTTTTTGCCCTTTAACGATACAAAAGTCATAAACAAATATAAATGGTAACTTTTTCACACATATTAGCTGTGGAAACAAAATTTAATCATTTGGATAAGTTTAAAATAATCTATTGAAGCTATCTAAACTGTTGAATCAAAATAATAGCTGTAAACTCGCATTTTAGCTTTTTAACATCATAAAAAGTCCTAAATAGATATAAATCATAACTTTTTCACACATATCAACCATGTAAACCAAGTTCAATCATTCAAACAAGTTTAATATTATATATTTAAACTATCTAAATTGTTAAAATAGAACAATAACTGTCAACTCGCATTTTTGCTTTTTAACGGCATAAAAAGTCCTAAACAGATATAAACTGTAACTTTTTCACACATATCAACCATGAAAACCAAGTTCAATCATTTGGAGAAATTTAATATCATGTATTTAAACTATTTAAATTGTTAAAATAGAACAATAACTGCAAACTCGTATTTTTTTTTAATGGCACAAAAGTCTTAAACAGATATAAATCATAACTTTTTCACACATATCAATCATGAAACTAAGTTCAATCATTTGGATAATTTTAATATCATATATTGAGTCTATATAAACTGTTAAATCAGAACAATAACTACATACTCGCATTTTTGCTTTTTAACAGCATAAAAAGTCTAAACAGATATAAAGTGTAACTTTTTCACACATATTAACCATGAAAACCAAGTTAAATTATTCGGATAAGTTTAATATCATGTATTTAAGTTATCTAAATTGTTAAAATAGAACAATAACTGCAAACTCATATTTTTACTTTTCAACGACACAAAAAGTCTAAAATAGATATAAACCACAACTTTTTCATACATATCAATCATGAAAACCAAGTTCAATCATTTTAACAAGTTTAATTTCATGTATTTAACCTATCTAAACTATTAAAACAGATCAATAACTACAAACTCCCATTTTTGCTTTTTAACAGCATAAAAAGTCATAAACAGATATAAACTATAATTTTTTCACATATATCAACCATAAAAACCAAGTTCAATTATTCAGATAATTTTAATATCATATATTGAAGCTATCTAAACTGTTAAATTATAACAATAATTGTAAACTCGCATTTTTATTTTTTAATGGCATAAAAAGTCCTAAACAGATATAAATCATAACTTTTTCACACATATCAACAATGAAAACTAAGTTCAATCATTTGGAGACATTTAATATCATGTATTTGAGCTATCTAAACTGTTAAAATAGATCAATAGCTATAAACTCACATTTTCGCTTTTTAACAGCATTAAAAGTCCTAAACAAATATAAACCGTAACTTTTTCATACATATCAACCATGAAATCCAAGTTCAATCATTTAGACAAGTTTAACATCATGTATTTAAGTTATCTAAACTGTTAAAACAGATGAATAACTGTAAACTTACATTTTTGCTTTTTAACGGTACAAAAGTCATAAACAAATAAAAATCGTAACTTCTTCACACATAGCAACCATGAAAACCAAGTTTAGTCATTCGAACAAGTTTAATATCATATATTTAAGCTGTCTAAACTATTAAATTAAAACAATAACTGCAAACTCATATTTTTGCTTTTTAACAGCATAAAAATTTTTAAACAGATATAAATTGTAACTTTTTCACACATATCAACTATGAAAACCAAGTTTATTCATTTGGACAAGTTTAATATTATATATTTAAGCTGTATAAACTATTAAAATAAAACAATAACTACAAACTTGCATAAACTGTAACTTTTTCACATATATCAACTATGAAAATCAAGTTCAATCATTCAGATAAGTTTAATATCATATATTTAAGCTATCTAAACTGTTAAAACAAAACAAAAACTGTAAACTCCCATTTTTGCTTTTTAATAGCACAAAAAGTTGTAAACAAATATAAACTGTAGTTTTTTCACACATATCAATCACAAAAATCAAGTTTAATCATTCGAACAATTTTAATATCATATATTGAAACTATCTAAATTGTTAAATTAGAACAGTAATTGCGAACTTGCATTTTTGCTTTTTAACAACACAAAAATCCTAAAAAGATATAAACCAAAACTTTTTCACACAGATCAACCATAAAAACTAAGTTCAATAATTTGGACAAGTTTAATATAATGTATTTAAGCTATCTAAACTATTAAAACATATCAACAATTGCAAACTCCCATTTTTACTTTTTAACGGCATAAAAAGTCCTAAACAAATATAAACCATAATTTTTTCATTAATAACAACTATGAAAACCAAGTTCAATTATTTGGATAATTTTATTATCATAAATTGAAGCTATCTAATTTGTTAATTCAGAATAATAACTACAAACTCGTATTTTTGCTTTTTAATGGTATAAAAAGTTCTAAACAAATATGAACCGTAACTTTTTCATACATATTAACTATAAAAACCAAGTTCAATCATTCGAACAAGTTTAATATTATGTATTTAAGCTATCTAACTGTTAAAATAAATCAATAACTACAAACTCAGATTTTAGCTTTTTAATAGCATAAAAAGTTCTAAACAGATATAATCGTAACTTTTTCACACATATCAACCATAAAAACCAAGTTCAATAATTTGAACAAATTTAATATCATTTATTGAAACTATCTAAATTGTTAAAATAGAATAATAACTACAAATTTATATTTTTGCCTTTTAATGACAAAAAGAAATCATAAATAGACACAAAGTGCAAGTTTCTCATTTAATGCTTAACTTACTTTTTCTTTTTGCTTTCTCACAAAGCTTTGTGATTTACTTGTGTGGCTGTATGTCTGTTGCTTTTTGCTAGCAATCCTAATCTTTTCTTTATCTTGTCATAAAAAACAAATGTATAATAAAAAATACAAATATTACTAACCAGAATTTAGAAAACATCTTTATTATAAGAAATAATATTAAAAGTTATAAATTAGTACCTCTCCTTTCCTAGAGAATCAAAATCTAACAAATTGTTCATATTATCATATAATCACACAATGAGGTAGCTTTTTGATTGTAGCCTTTACAGTACTATTTTGATCGAAATGCTTTTTCTTCGAATTATGCTTATAGTATTTTCATTTTTTCCAATAACTTAAGCACAAATAAGTAGGTATTTCAAGTAAAAATCTTGATTGTAACAATACATAAAGAAAAAGTTATAATTGATAAACCAACTTTAAAATAATTAATATTTCTAATATGTAATTAATTATTCTAATACCTAAATAAAGTTTAAAGCATCATTATTAACTTTTGCTGGCACTTTATGCCATATTTTGTAATGAATAGGAATTTCATTCCATTATGGGTAACCATTCCTAAAAATCCAGCTAACTATTGACACTTTTCACCAATTAGTTGCCTTTAGAGTTTGCAGACACTATAATATGCTTGTTTGAAGGTAAGGTCCATAATTCCTTCAAAGTTGTTTAACCTTCGATTCTCTGTTGACCATTGTTATTAACTGTAAAAAATAAAAAGTCAATTAATAAATTATCAATACTTTAATGATTATAATCAAAATTTAAATATAGGGTTTACAATACCCATGTTTAAGTTAGAAGCTAAATTAATTGGTGAGATAGTATATTTGAATCTTTTATATTGCCAATTCTAGTATCAATTGAAGGGTTAAAATCGATTGAAATAGAACCGACAGTAGGCATATTCCCCTTCGAAGGATTTAGCCCATTACTAAGATTAACAGATGCCGCAGACGTTTTCTGAACTAATATCTTTGATATGTATTCCCTTTAATCTATTCCTTGGCATTGTAACTTAGTTGCATCGTAAAAAAGAATCAGTTAAAAGTTGGAAAGCTAAGATATTGTAAATATCACTAATTATATATAAAGAACATATATAAAGACATTAAGAAGTTAAGAAATCGTAACCAATGTTATACAAGGAACATATTGATTCAATTAAATTAAATGATAATGTATGATTTACAACACTAACTATACAAAAGCGAATGCTACATAAATTACATAAAAGCATTTATTACATTATGTTCTGAACATTCTAATTACAAAATATAGATAATCCATCATGGTTCATAAATGTTTTCATCAACAACTTTGCGGACCCACTGAATAGAGGTACTAAAGATATTTCCATCCAAGTTTTGTTTAGCAAAAGGAAAACATTCAATTTTCAACATCTTCTTTACTATCTAACCCCATATCAAATAAGTTCCTAAGTGTATTATGAAAAACAACAAACCAACTTGATTCTTTAGGGTCTTTATAATAAAATATTTGTTTGACTTGAGAGAAAAAAATATAAGGTTTATCAATGAGTTATTTGATGTGAATTAATTGAGAAAAATTAATGATTGTAAACCAAACTAATCTTTCTTAATACCCATTGCACTATTCATATCAACTTAATCACACTAAAATAAGACAATCTTCCACTTACTATAATAATCCAACTCAATGATGTCATTAATCATGCCTTAATAGTCAACATTTTCCTCCAAAGGGTTTGTGCCCCTGGCACTAGCATAGCTAGTAGTTAACGAAGTAACAACAACTCTTGAATTTTGTGTTCTTCTAAATCTCCATGAGATTTAGTGCAAAATCTAAATCCATTAATGATAAAACCTTTGTATCATTTCACAATCTTGGTTAGAATTTATTCAAGACACTTCACTTCTTCACTAATAAGCCTTCCACTCTAAACCTATAAAGGTGAAATAAAATATATGTTATTAATTTTATTTATTCCTTACCATCCTATGTACAATTCTCAAAACAGGAAGTATGGCATTACTTATAGTTTCTCCTAACCATTTATGAAAATTTTTGGTGAAAAACTTATCAAGTTCTTGAAGATTTGATCGTCAATAATATGTATGAACTCTTAAATTGGTTTTGATACTTACTATATGCATTAAAATAAAGTATTAACAATAAGAAGCAAAGTCCATAAATTATGCTTAATAGAATGAATGATTTCCTTATACATAAACTTGCATGTGAAATGATTTAATTGAGTCATGATGGAAAAAAACATATCGATATGCTACTGCCCAAGATTTATCATCTAAGTCCACCACTTCAACTTTGCCTATTGGTTGTCCAAAACTTTTAAAAAGATAAGTATAGGCAAAATCAGTATGCTGCATACCAATATTTCTCGGTGGTTTATTAAATCTTGTTTCAACATCTTTCAAATATCAAGAATAAAATGTCATACACTCCTTTGTTAAATATCTTTCAGTAATAGAATCTTTCGAATAGCACTTATTATGACAATAAGACTTTAACCTCCCTAAAACCTAAGGCATAAAACATTTATTATATACCTTTTTAACTGTAATGGTATCATAAACATTAACAATTTAATCAAGCTATTAACAAATAATACCTTTCGATATGATACATCCATTGATAATAAATTGGTCCACTGATTTTTATTTTATATGAAAGGTGGGTAACCAAATGTATCATAATAGTGAAGAAATTTAGAGAAAAAATCTTTTCTAAATGACATAAAGTAATTACATCCTGATCTTGAAATTTGTCAAACTCTTTCACATTTAGAACTTTCACACAGAGAGTTTTAAATATATTACTCCATTCAGTTATTGCTGAAGTGACTTATTTTGGTATTAAGAACATAAAGCAATGAGAAGTAAGTCTTGCATTAAGATGTGATAATCATGTGACTTTAACGAAGAAAGTTTTTGCTCTTTCAAATTCACATATCTCAATATATTTGATGCATAGCTATCAGAGACTTTTAGTTTTTTCAAAACCTTACAAAATTTATCTTTCTCACCTTTAGACATCCTAAATCAAGTAGGAAGTAATTAGGATTTGCCATTAGAAAGCAACTTTGGATAAAGGTTAGGGTGAATTACTATGTCAACTAGGTCAAGCTGACTCTTTAAGTCATCTTTTGATCTTTTATTCACATTGAGAATTGTCCTGATAAAATTTTCATAAACATTATTTTCTATGTACATTACATCAAAGTTATGATGTGATAAATTATATTCTCAATATGGCAACTTAAAAAAGATACTTTTTTTTTCATAACTCAGACTTATTAGGGTTATCTTCTTTATCTTTCTCTTCATCATTTTGAACATCAATATTACTATCTTGAGTATTAGCATCACCAACTTGAGGAATAGAAGGCCAGACACCTTCAAAGATCTCTCTCACTCTTTTTTTTAATTAAGTCATTTTTTCATAAGTGAAATTGATATCCTTTAACTTTAACAAGATATAAAATCTAATAATTGATAAGAGTACTCTCCTTAACTCTTCATTTCCATCAAAAAGATATCTTTCGAATCTAAATCGATGATTATCATCTAACCATTGACCATGTGCCATATAACTAAACTTTTTACCATTATGTAACCATTTTGAACATGTCTGCGTAGTACAACATGGACAAGTATAATGACTTTTGGTGATTTAACTACATAAATTTGCATAAGTAGAAAAATTGTTAATAATGCAACATACATATTAAAGTTTTCTTTTTTTTTTTAAAGCATCATAAGTCTAAACTCTTTCCTATAATTGTTTTAACTCTTCAATCAGAAGTTGTAAGTAGATGTTTATATCATTTCCTGAATTTTTTTTTCTCAAAATGATCATAGATAAGATAAATGACTGTTGCTTCATGGTAATCTATGGTGGTAAATTATAAGGAATTAATACAATTTGCTAAGTACTATAAGAAGTACTCATCACTTTGAACATATTAAATCTATTAGATGCTAGTCCACGTATAACATTTCAAGGATTAGAAGTAAAATCTATAAATCTAAAGTAAAATGATTTTCATGCTAAAGAATTAGCAAGATAACTTAATGATCCATCATCCGTCCACATATCATGATGTCACTTCATAAAATATGTAGTTTTGGAAAACATGAAGAGTCATTGAAGTCTCGATATTAATGAAAAATATCGTAAAACCTTTATAGGCTTTTTTTACATGGACTTCATCATCATCCTTGTTCAACCTTTCTTCGAGATTTGTGTCCACCCAATGAGAATTACCATATACATGACAAGATTGTTGATTTTTTTTATCACCCTAATACAACATGCAATCATTGGGACAACTATGAATTTTCTCATATCTAAGACCTAACTCCTTCATCATTTTCTTTTAATCTTTATAAAATTCAAGAATTTTTGCAAATGGAAACATTTCTTTCTTAAACTCTAATAATAAAGTCAAAGAGTTTTTGTCCATCCACATAAGCTTTTCAAGTGAAAAAGATGCACATAGAAAGATAACCTTGAATGCTTAGATCTCTCATAAAGTTCTTTAATCATATCTTCAAGCAACCTATACAACTTTGATGCTTCTTCACTAGGTTATTAGTCTCCTACACCTATCCCATGTTCACCAAATTCATTCAGTTCAACATTTGACTCATTAAATCTATCATTTTAAAAAGAAAGATTATGGAAATGTTGGTTATGAATGCTGAAATCATCCTATAATATGCCTTCTATGTCATCTTGTCTAATAGGATCATATTATTGTCGAAGAGCCTTTGAAGTTAAAAGAACTCTAGTCGATAGCCTTGATGGTATAGACTCTTCATGAAAATACCAAGTAACATATCCTGATAGAAATTCAGTACAAACTAAATGTTCCAAAACAATTTCACGGATTTGCCAATTGATATTAGCACACTTTAAACATGGGCATAATATCATATTATCTTCACTTGCATTTTTAAATGCAAAATTAAGAAAAATTTTCACTCCATCTCGATACTCTTGACTTAATCTTCACTTTTGCATCCAACTGTTATCCATTTAGTATTTGCTATATTATCAAACCAAAGTTATATAATTACTTATATGAAAATGAACTCTAACATAATTAATTAGATTGACCCTAAATCCAAAAATAATAACAAGTCGATATCACCAAACAAGTTATTTAAATTTTTTGTATATTTTATATGATATAAAAAAATGAGTCGGTGTATCTATATCATGCATGTAACATGGCAAAATATGAAATGAAGACAAAAAGAATAATCTCAAATATTGGAAAAAAAGTATATATTTAAACCGACCAAGTATGGAATTTGAAACTTGAAAAATTGAATAAATACCTGTGAAGAGTATAAAGGTTACGCACATTTAGGCCTACCTTAAGTGATAAATACTTGCAATTCTCCAAATCTACATCAAGTTGTAAAAGGAACTTGTACTGATTACTTATTTGCGATAAAAAAATAATGTTAGTGTGCTAATTAATTAATTAGTATGCTAAGCTTAAAAATAATATTGTTGTCTATATATATCTCAAATTTTTAGTATTTCAACATCCAAATGAGAAATGTACCCACTCAAAAAATTAAAAAAAAAAAGCAAATTAGAAAATAAAGGAAAAAAATTCTTTTTTTTTATGTAAACAATAAAAGACTCTCTACTTGAAAAATGAAGTTGAATTCTACATTTCATTAAATTAATTTTGTATTATCCTTATTTTCTTCCTTCAAAAGAAAACACAATTATCAAACTACTAAATTCTATTATAATCTTATAAAATTATTTTCAATAGGGCACTCATTCATATTAATTTAATACATTTATAATTTTATTATTGAATTGTATTTTTATGTAATAAATTGAACACAAATTTTTTTTCCTTTTTGATCGAGAAAAGCATAATTATTCCTCGATTATAAAAAATAAGAATTTCAAAAAAGGCAATATAAAATTGCATAATTATCCTTAATTATTATTTTCCTTTGTGATCATTTATATAAAAAAAATAAGAATATAAAAAAAGGCAACCTAAAACTGCATAATTATTCTTTAATTGAACCAATTAAGCAAGAATTTCAAAATTCAATTTAAAAAAAATAAGGATCTAAAAAAAAAATTAACCTAAAACTATATAATTATTCCTTAATTGAACCAATTAAGTAAGAATTTCAAAATTCTAAAACATGTGGTTGAAAAGCAAGACCACTGTAAATAGGGAGTCAGTCGGTTGTCACTTTCTTAATTTACTCGTACAATTAAATGGAAGGAGACATGAAAAATTCATATCCTAATAAGTCATAGGTATTATAGACATTGAAACAAAAATATAAGATAAGAACATTAAGAGCATGCATTTGAGAATTTTTTTTTAATTTTTATTAAGGTTGAATTTTGAATTTTACATGTTCATTGAACTTACCAAACAAACACAAAATATACATTTTTTTATATGCGTATACACATATAATTGTTTCTTTTATGGGTGGGTCAGGGGTGGGGGTGGAGTCATGGTCCATGGTTGAGTCTTAAGGTGTACTTTGGTAGAAGATTAGATGATTTTGACTTAGGAAACAATTTTTATTTAGGTGATTAGGTAACATCAATGGGTGGTTTCTGCAAATGCATTAAATTTCATTTTTGACCAAAAAAAGCAATAGCAATAAAGTTTACATGTGTAATACTAGTATTTAATAGTACCTGTGCTATTCAAATATTAAAGCCAAACTAGATAACTTAATCTCATTTTGTTAGTAAAAATTTTTAATTGTTCATTCATAAAATAGTATTATCTACTTTTGTATGAACTATCCCTACTTGGTTTGGTGAAACTGGGAATGTTTCTTCTTTCTTTCCTTCCTACCAAATTTAGTGTGAAAATTTTCTATTTTATCAGAATTATTATTCTTGAATGGGGATACATCCACATCAATTTATCATATGTATAATTTTACTAAATTTATCTGAATTTAAAAGCTAGCTTGATGAACAACATCCAATAGACAAAATTTTAAAAATAACATTCTCTCAAATATTAGAGATTCAACTTATCCAAATAAATCAAGTATTTTTTATAAATTAAATCATTGAACTAAGAAATGTTTAACAAAATTAAAAATTTTATACAATTAAGGTTCTAATTACAATAAAATAAAAATTCATAACCTTAATTTCATATAATAAAAGATCAGAGACTTATTTTTATTTTTGAATAAAGTTTGAGGGTTTATTTTGGTATTATTCCATTTTTTTCCTTAAAACCCATTTTTAAGTGCTCAACCCAGTATTTTTTAAAGTGTCTCTCTTTATTTGTAGAAAAATTGTACACAAGTAACAGAACATACCATCAATTAAAGGATAAATTATTACCTGAGAAGAAAATAGAGTGCTCATGGATATTGCTTCTTCATTCCACCATACAAACTTTGTCACAACTGCAACAGATATCTTTTGATGGGAAGAAGCCACTGAAGCCCATTTAGAGTGCCCTATTATTCCACTTGACTCGAAAACTTTTTGGCCTTCAACATGCATCTCTTTTAACTGCACAGCATAAAAAGATTTTACAAGCTGCAACTATGAAGCAAAATAAGTATAGAAACTTTGGGAACAAATAAAACAAGTTTGCAAGCCTTTGCTTGATATAGTTGTTTAAGAGAGGCTTGCTTGTGAGTAGAAAACAAAGACTCAGTAAGACCTGTAACAACAAGCAATTTTGTCATTAAGTTATAAATGGTGATGGGAAAACACAGAAGCAATTGAGTGCAATTTACTTTCGCATTTGTTTGAATCCACTTAACACTATTATCTGGTATACTAATGGTTTAAACCTTTCTACTACAATCTGAATGCTAAAATGAATTAAACAAAAATAATTGAATACAGTTTACTTTCACATTTGTTTGAATCGTTTGACACTGTTATATGGTATACTAACTGTTTAAATCTTTCTACTACAATCGTAATGTTAAAAAATATGTTGATAGCCATATTTGCAGATAAATTTAGTAAAAGAGTTGCTTATTTAGATAAAAGAATACATATGATAGAATTAGATTTAGTAAAATAAGAAAGCTTGATGTCTAGACTAGCAAAGAACTAGAATATGAGTTTTTACTATAATTTTCAAAATCACAACCTAGCCATTTCATAAAACAATACAGAATGCTAAACCTAGTAGTTAACTCCCTGATATTACTTCAAATAATGATGATAATAATAATTAAAAAAAAATGGCAACAACCTCAACATCCAAGCACATTACTTGCACTCGCAACAACCCACTGAAGCAATAGAAATCCACATTCATATAATTTAATATATGTCATTAGTAAAAGATAAGTCAAATATAATAGGCAGATCCACAGGTCATGAACTAAATTAAGCATATTTCTATGCAAAATTTGTATCTAGCAAAGAACTAAGTTAAGTTTTGACTTTGGATTTAGCACATATGAAAAACATAATCAATGAAAATACAAAAGAACATTATTCATTAGTTTCCATATGAGGCAATCATTGAAAATCCAAAAAAATTGCATTAAAGGGTATAAAACAAATGAAACAAACAGGTCAATAATATTCAGATGTAGGAACATGTCCAATTAATGTTAAATTAAAAACTATCAAGAAAATAATTTTTAGAAATAAATTACCACTTCATTTATCAAGAAAATAATTTTTAGAAATTAATAATTTTTAGAAAATAATTTTTAGGAACATGCCTAGTCAATGTTAATATTTAATTTTTAGAAATTAAATGGATTTCGATCCACACTATTTTGGCAATCCATTCATTTATCAAATAGCCCAAAAAACCAAAAACCAAAAAAAAAAAAAATCAAGCATAATTAGTAAGAATTTAAAAAAAAAAAATCATAAAATAGCTTTGACTAATTAAATAAGAAAAGTTAAAAAAAATAATGACTAAATATTTGTAATTTTTATTAGAAAAATAATTAGTAACCGGTTGGGTCCATAAGAAGCAAACGATAAGGAAGCCATTTTTGGTTCACTGCAACCACTGCAGATCGATGAACCTTTCTACTACAATCTTAATGTTAAAATGAATTAAACAAAAATAATTGAATGCAGTTTACTTTGACATTTGTTTGAATCGTTTGACACTGTTATATGGTATACTAACTGTTTAAATCTTTCTACTACAATCGTAATGTTAAAAAATATGTTGATAGCCATATTTGCAAATAAATTTAGTAAAAGAGTTGCTTATTTAGATAAAAGAATACATATGATAGAATTAGATTTAGTAAAATAAGAAAGCTTGATGTCTAGACTAGCAAAGAACTAGAATATGAGTTTTTACTATAATTTTCAAAATCACAACCTAGCCATTTCATAAAACAATACAGAATGCTAAACCTAGTAGTTAACTCCCTGATATTACTTCAAATAATGATGATAATAATAATTAGAAAAAAATGGCAACTACCTTAACATCCAAGCACATTACTTGCACTCGCAACAACCCACTGAAGCAATAGAAATCCACATTCATATAATTTAATATATGTCATTAGTAAAAGATAAGTCAAATATAATAGACAGATCCACAGGTCATGAACTAAATTAAGCATATTTCTATGCAAAATTTGTATCTAGCAAAGAACTAAGTTAAGTTTTGACTTTGGATTTAGCACATATGAAAAACATAATCAATGAAAATACAAAAGAACATTATTCATTAGTTTCCATATGAGGCAATCATTGAAAATCCAAAAAAATTGCATTAAAGGGTATAAAACAAATGGAACAAACAGGTCAATAATATTCAGATGTAGGAACATGCCCAATTAATGTTAAATTAAAAACTATCAAGAAAATAATTTTTAGAAATAAATTACCACTTCATTTATCAAGAAAATAATTTTTAGAAATTAATAATTTTTAGAAAATAATTTTTAGGAACATGCCTAGTCAATGTTAATATTTAATTTTTAGAAATTACATGGATTTCAATCTCACACTATTTTGGCAATCCATTCATTTATCAAATAGCCCAAAAAACCAAAAACCAAAAAAAAAAAAAAAAATCAAGCATAATTAGTAAGAATTTTTAAAAAAAATCATAAAACAGCTTTGACTAATTAAATAAGAAAAGTTAAAAAAAAAGACTAAATATTTGTAATTTTTATTAGAAAAATAATTAGTAACCGGTTGGGTCCATAAGAAGCAAACGATAAGGAAACCATTTTTGGTTCACTGCAACCACTGCAGATCGATGAACCTTTCTACTACAATCTTAATGTTAAAATGAATTAAACAAAAATAATTGAATGCAGTTTACTTTCGTATTTGTTTGAACCGTTTGACACTGTTATATGGTATACTAACTGTTTAAATCTTTCTACTACAATCTTAATGTTAAAAAATATGTTGATAGCCATATTTGCAAATAAATTTAGTAAAAGAGTTGCTTATTTAGATAAAAGAATACATATGATAGAATTAGATTTAGTAAAATAAGAAAGCTTGATGTCTAGACTAGCAAAGAACTAGAATATGAGTTTTTACTATAATTTTCAAAATCACAACCTAGCCATTTCATAAAACAATACAGAATGCTAAACCTAGTAGTTAACTCCCTGATATTACTTCAAATAATGATGATAATAATAATTAAAAAAAATGACAACTACCTCAGCATCCAAGCACATTACTTGCACTCGCAACAACCCACTGAAGCAATAGAAATCCACATTCATATAATTTAATATATGTCATTAGTAAAAGATAAGTCAAATATAATAGACAGATCCACAGGTCATGAACTAAATTACGCATATTTCTATGCAAAATTTGTATCTAGCAAAGAACTAAGTTAAGTTTTGACTTTGGATTTAGCACATATGAAAAACATAATCAATGAAAATACAAAAGAACATTATTCATTAATTTCCATATGAGGCAATCATTGAAAATCCAAAAGAATTGCATTAAAGGGTATAAAACAAATGAAACAAAGAGGTCAATAATATTCAGATGTAGGAACATGCCCAATTAATGTTAAATTAAAAACTATCAAGAAAATAATTTTTAGAAATAAATTACCACTTCATTTATCAAGAAAATAATTTTTAGAAAATAATTTTTAGGAACATGCCTAGTCAATGTTAATATTTAATTTTTAGAAATTAAATGGATTTCAATCTCACACTATTTTGGCAATCCATTCATTTATCAAATAGCCCAAAAAACCAAAAACCAAAAAAAAAAAAAAAATCAAGCATAATTAGTAAGAATTTTTTAAAAAAATCATAAAACAACTTTTACTAATTAAATAAGAAAAGTTAAAAAAAAAAGACTAAATATTTGTAATTTTTATTAGAAAAATAATTAGTAACCGGTTGGGTCCATAAGAAGCAAACGATAAGGAAACCATTTTTGGTTCACTGCAACCACTGCAGATCGATGAACCTTTCTACTACAATCTTAATGTTAAAATGAATTAAACAAAAATAATTGAATGCAGTTTACTTTCGTATTTGTTTGAACCGTTTGACACTGTTATATGGTATACTAACTGTTTAAATCTTTCTACTACAATCTTAATGTTAAAAAATATGTTGATGGCCATATTTGTAGATAAATTTAGTAAAAGAGTTGCTTATTTAGAGAAAAGAATACATATGATAGAATTAGATTTAGTAAAATAAGAAAGCTTGATGTCTAGACTAGCAAAGAACTAGAATATGAGTTTTTACTATAATTTTCAAAATCACAACCTAGCCATTTCATAAAACAATACAGAATGCTAAACCTAGTAGTTAACTCCCTGATATTACTTCAAATAATGATGATAATAATAATTAAAAAAAATGACAACTACCTCAGCATCCAAGCACATTACTTGCACTCGCAACAACCCACTGAAGCAATAGAAATCCACATTCATATAATTTAATATATGTCATTAGTAAAAGATAAGTCAAATATAATAGACAGATCCACAGGTCATGAACTAAATTACGCATATTTCTATGCAAAATTTGTATCTAGCAAAGAACTAAGTTAAGTTTTGACTTTGGATTTAGCACATATGAAAAACATAATCAATGAAAATACAAAAGAACATTATTCATTAATTTCCATATGAGGCAATCATTGAAAATCCAAAAGAATTGCATTAAAGGGTATAAAACAAATGAAACAAAGAGGTCAATAATATTCAGATGTAGGAACATGCCCAATTAATGTTAAATTAAAAACTATCAAGAAAATAATTTTTAGAAATAAATTACCACTTCATTTATCAAGAAAATAATTTTTAGAAATTAATAATTTTTAGAAAATAATTTTTAGGAACATGCCTAGTCAATGTTAATATTTAATTTTTAGAAATTAAATGGATTTCAATCTCACACTATTTTGGCAATCCATTCATTTATCAAATAGCCCAAAAAACCAAAAACCAAAAAAAAAAAAAAAAATCAAGCATAATTAGTAAGAATTTTTTAAAAAAATCATAAAACAACTTTTACTAATTAAATAAGAAAAGTTAAAAAAAAAGACTAAATATTTGTAATTTTAGTAGAAAAATAATTAGTAACCGGTTGGGTCCATAAGAAGCAAACGATAAGGAAACCATTTTTGGTTCACTGCAACCACTGCAGATCGATGAACCTTTCTACTACAATCTTAATGTTAAAATGAATTAAACAAAAATAATTGAATGCAGTTTACTTTCGTATTTGTTTGAACCGTTTGACACTGTTATATGGTATACTAACTGTTTAAATCTTTCTACTACAATCTTAATGTTAAAAAATATGTTGATGGCCATATTTGTAGATAAATTTAGTAAAAGAGTTGCTTATTTAGATAAAAGAATACATATGATAGAATTAGATTTAGTAAAATAAGAAAGCTTGATGTCTAGACTAGCAAAGAACTAGAATATGAGTTTTTACTATAATTTTCAAAATCACAACCTAGCCATTTCATAAAACAATGCAGAATGCTAAACCTAGTAGTTAACTCCCTGATATTACTTCAAATAATGATGATAATAATAATTAAAAAAAATGACAACTACCTCAGCATCCAAGCACATTACTTGCACTCGCAACAACCCACTGAAGCAATAGAAATCCACATTCATATAATTTAATATATGTCATTAGTAAAACATAAGTCAAATATAATAGACAGATCCACAGGTCATGAACTAAATTACGCATATTTCTATGCAAAATTTGTATCTAGCAAAGAACTAAGTTAAGTTTTGACTTTGGATTTAGCACATATGAAAAATATAATCAATGAAAATACAAAAGAACATTATTCATTAATTTCCATATGAGGCAATCATTGAAAATCCAAAAGAATTGCATTAAAGGGTATAAAACAAATGAAACAAAGAGGTCAATAATATTCAGATGTAGGAACATGCCCAATTAATGTTAAATTAAAAACTATCAAGAAAATAATTTTTAGAAATAAATTACCACTTCATTTATCAAGAAAATAATTTTTAGAAATTAATAATTTTTAGAAAATAATTTTTAGGAACATGCCTAGTCAATGTTAATATTTAATTTTTAGAAATTAAATGGATTTCAATCTCACACTATTTTGGCAATCCATTCATTTATCAAATAGCCCAAAAAACAAAAAACCAAAAAAAAAAAAAAATCAAGCATAATTAGTAAGAATTTTTTAAAAAAATCATAAAACAACTTTGACTAATTAAATAAGAAAAGTTAAAAAAAATGACTAAATATTTGTAATTTTTATTAGAAAAATAATTAGTAACCGGTTGGGTCCATAAGAAGCAAACGATAAGGAAACCATTTTTGGTTCACTGCAACCACTGCAGATCGATGAACCTTTCTACTACAATCTTACTGTTAAAATGAATTAAACAAAAATAATTGAATGCAGTTTACTTTCGTATTTGTTTGAACCGTTTGACACTGTTATATGGTATACTAACTGTTTAAATCTTTCTACTACAATCTTAATGTTAAAAAATATGTTGATGGCCATATTTGTAGATAAATTTAGTAAAAGAGTTGCTTATTTAGATAAAAGAATACATATGATAGAATTAGATTTAGTAAAATAAGAAAGCTTGATGTCTAGACTAGCAAAGAACTAGAATATGAGTTTTTACTATAATTTTCAAGATCACAACCTAGCCATTTCATAAAACAATACAGAATGCTAAACCTAGTAGTTAACTCCCTGATATTACTTCAAATAATGATGATAATAATAATTAAAAAAATGACAACTACCTCAGCATCCAAGCACATTACTTGGACTCGCAACAACCCACTGAAGCAATAGAAATCCACATTCATATAATTTAATATATGTCATTAGTAAAAGATAAGTCAAATATAATAGACAGATCCACAGGTCATGAACTAAATTACGCATATTTCTATGCAAAATTTGTATCTAGCAAAGAACTAAGTTAAGTTTTGACTTTGGATTTAGCACATATGAAAAACATAATCAATGAAAATACAAAAGAACATTATTCACTAATTTCCATATGAGGCAATCATTGAAAATCCAAAAGAATTGCATTAAAGGGTATAAAACAAATGAAACAAAGAGGTCAATAATATTCAGATGTAGGAACATGCCCAATTAATGTTAAATTAAAAACTATCAAGAAAATAATTTTTAGAAATAAATTACCACTTCATTTATCAAGAAAATAATTTTTAGAAATTAATAATTTTTAGAAAATAATTTTTAGGAACATGCCTAGTCAATGTTAATATTTAATTTTTAGAAATTAAATGGATTTCAATCTCACACTATTTTGGCAATCCATTCATTTATCAAATAGCCCAAAAAACCAAAAACCAAAAAAAAAAAAAAATCAAGCATAATTAGTAAGAATTTTTAAAAAAAAATCATAAAACAACTTTGACTAATTAAATAAGAAAAGTTAAAAAAAATGACTAAATATTTGTAATTTTTATTAGAAAAATAATTAGTAACCGGTTGGGTCCATAAGAAGCAAACGATAGGGAAACCATTTTTGGTTCACTGCAACCACTGCAGATCGATGAACCTTTCTACTACAATCTTAATGTTAAAATGAATTAAACAAAAATAATTGAATGTAGTTTACTTTCGTATTTGTTTGAACCGTTTGACACTGTTATATGGTATACTAACTGTTTAAATCTTTCTACTACAATCTTAATGTTAAAAAATATGTTGATGGCCATATTTGTAGATAAATTTAGTAAAAGTGTTGCTTATTTAGATAAAAGAATACATATGATAGAATTAGATTTAGTAAAATAAGAAAGCTTGATGTCTAGACTAGCAAAGAACTAGAATATTAGTTTTTACTATAATTTTCAAAATCACAACCTAGCCATTTCATAAAACAATACAGAATGCTAAACCTAGTAGTTAACTCCCTGATATTACTTCAAATAATGATGATAATAATAATTAAAAAAATTGACAACTACCTCAGCATCCAAGCACATTACTTGCACTCGCAACAACCCACTGAAGCAATAGAAATCCACATTCATATAATTTAATATATGTCATTAGTAAAAAATAAGTCAAATATAATAGACAGATCCACAGGTCATGAACTAAATTAAGCATATTTCTATGCAAAATTTGTATCTAGCAAAGAAATAAGTTAAGTTTTGACTTTGGATTTAGCACATATGAAAAACATAATCAATGAAAATACAAAAGAACATTATTCATTAATTTCCATATGAGGCAATCATTGAAAATCCAAAAGAATTGCATTAAAGGGTATAAAACAAATGAAACAAAGAGGTCAATAATATTCAGATGTAGGAGCATGCCCAATTAATGTTAAATTAAAAACTATCAAGAAAATAATTTTTAGAAATAAATTACCACTTCATTTATCAAGAAAATAATTTTTAGAAATTAATAATTTTTAGAAAATAATTTTTAGGAACATGCCTAGTCAATGTTAATATTTAATTTTTAGAAATTAAATGGATTTCAATCTCACACTATTTTGGCAATCCATTCATTTATCAAATAGCCCAAAAAACCAAAAACCAAAAAAAAAAAAAAATCAAGCATAATTAGTAAGAATTTTTAAAAAAAATCATAAAACAACTTTGACTAATTAAATAAGAAAAGTTAAAAAAAATGACTAAATATTTGTAATTTTTATTAGAAAAATAATTAGTAACCGGTTGGGTCCATAAGAAGCAAACGATAAGGAAACCATTTTTGGTTCACTGCAACCACTGCAGATCGATGAACCTTTCTACTACAATCTTACTGTTAAAATGAATTAAACAAAAATAATTGAATGCAGTTTACTTTCGTATTTGTTTGAACCGTTTGACACTGTTATATGGTATACTAACTGTTTAAATCTTTCTACTACAATCTTAATGTTAAAAAATATGTTGATGGCCATATTTGTAGATAAATTTAGTAAAAGTGTTGCTTATTTAGATAAAAGAATACATATGATAGAATTAGATTTAGTAAAATAAGAAAGCTTGATGTCTAGACTAGCAAAGAACTAGAATATTAGTTTTTACTATAATTTTCAAAATCACAACCTAGCCATTTCATAAAACAATACAGAATGCTAAACCTAGTAGTTAACTCCCTGATATTACTTCAAATAGTGATGATAATAATAATTAAAAAAAACGACAACTACCTCAGCATCCAAGCACATTACTTGGACTCGCAACAACCCACTGAAGCAATAGAAATCCACATTCATATAATTTAATATATGTCATTAGTAAAAAATAAGTCAAATATAATAGACAGATCCACAGGTCATGAACTAAATTAAGCATATTTCTATGCAAAATTTGTATCTAGCAAAGAACTAAGTTAAGTTTTGACTTTGGATTTAGCACATATGAAAAACATAATCAATGAAAATACAAAAGAACATTATTCATTAATTTCCATATGAGGCAATCATTGAAAATCCAAAAGAATTGCATTAAAGGGTATAAAACAAATGAAACAAAGAGGTCAATAATATTCAGATGTAGGAACATGCCCAATTAATGTTAAATTAAAAACTATCAAGAAAATAATTTTTAGAAATAAATTACCACTTCATTTATCAAGAAAATAATTTTTAGAAATTAATAATTTTTAGAAAATAATTTTTAGGAACATGCCTAGTCAATGTTAATATTTAATTTTTAGAAATTAAATGGATTTCAATCTCACACTATTTTGGCAATCCATTCATTTATCAAATAGCCCAAAAAACCAAAAACCAAAAAAAAAAAATCAAGCATAATTAGTAAGAATTTTTTTTAAATATCACAATGCAGCTTTGACTAATTAAATAAGAAAAGTTAGAAAAAAAATAATGACTAAATATTTGTAATTTTTATTGGAAAAATAATTAGTAACCGATTGGGTAAGGAAGCCATTTTTGGTTCACTGCAACTACTGCAGATCGATGAACTTTTGGTTCTCCAGTGTCTTTACCCAAATTTTATTATTCTTGATAAAAATAATAAAATTTTAAGAATCAACAAAAAAAAAAAGTTCAAATCCAACAAATTTGAACAAATTCAGCAAAAAGAAAAACATTCCAATGTATTGTATAAATACAAATCTACAAAAAAATAATAAAATTAAAAAAAAAGCCGAATCAAGAATATGGAACCATTTCTACTTTGATTTTATTGTAAAGCCTGTACCATTAAAGTTAAAGATGACAGCTATAATGGTGATGAGTAAGAAGACAATGGAATAATTTACAGGTGGAAGTAGCTTAAACTGGGCTCTGTTTTTATTGCCTCTTTCAAGACAAATTTTCAACATAAATTTCTTAACAAATTTCTTATAACAACATGCAAAACAAAAAAAAGAAAAGTAATCTTTGCCATACCTTTTAATAGCCCAAAATGCAATTTCAAATTTGGAAAAGGGAAATAAAAAGAGAAACAAAAGGCATATTTTTATACTAAGAAAGAGTGAGAGCAGAATATAAACCACAAATAAGGAGTGAGGGGAAGCAGAATTTGGGAAAGGAAAAGGAAGAATTTAGGAAACGAGGGGTAGCGAAAATCAAGATCAGTTTTAATTGAAGGCTTCAATTGACAGTGTTTTAGTGGCAAACACCATTAAAGAATGACTTTTTACTGTGTTTTTTTAACAAAAATGCCACTAAATGATATAAGACGATACGTTTTATTTTATTATCTATTTTATAAAAAATATTTTTAAAATAATAAAATTAGATAATTTTTTGGTGTTTTATTATATAAATGCCGTTAGATTTTAAATTTAATAACATTTTAAACTTCAAATGCCACTAACTTTATACTAGTACATCAAATTACGGTGTTTGGAAAAACTTTAATAAGTTAGCAATTTTGTACTAATACTGCTAACTTTATACTAACATTGTTAACTTCAAATGCTGTTAATTTTATACTAACACATCAAATAAATGCTGCTAACTTTATTCTAACACATCAAATAGTGGTGTTTATTAAAAATGCCGCTAAAAAAATGTCACCAAATCCTCATTTTTTTGTAGTGAAATGTTTTCAAATTGAAATTTTAAAAATTTTGAATTGTATGAACATATGAATATGAAAATTTTGTTGATCTTAATAAGTTAGCAATTTTGTGAGTGATTTGTTAAAGTGACATTATGAAAGTTCAAGAACATTAATAGCTATCACATTTGGCATGGTGAAAAATAATACATAATTAGTTATGAGTCCATTTATTATTGTGCTCCTTATTTATTATTCAAAATGTTATTGGAGTAAGTTTATGATTCACTAGGTTAGTGTAAGTAATTATGAAATGATTATAAGATGATATATTTTCTCTTTGTGAAGATTATGGTTTTACCTAGTTCACAATATGGATATTTGTAGATATGGAAAATAAAACCTATTAAGGTTTTAGGTTGATTATCGTAATAGATGCATTGAAAATTTTGATTTTGAAACCATTATTGTTTTAGGTTTCTTTATTTTGTTAAATATATCGCACATGATTGCTAATAACTTGAGATGAATAAATCCACAAGGTACCATAAAGTTAAGTGGACAAAATTGGTTTATATATACATCACAGTTGTTATTTTTGTATATATCTAATTGCATATATGCATCTCATATTGATATGTCATATTATAAAATCTTAAGACTTTGTATTTTCTTAATTATGACTTTAGTGTTATATAGGTATGTCTTATAAGTGACAATAGCAAGTAGTCTTGAAGATAAGAAGGAGACGTATAGACATATTTCAATGCCATTGAGATTTCTCAACAAGTTTGGAGAAATTAGTAAAATGATTGACAGTGAAAATAATACATTTATATCACATTTTGGTGTTATTTTCTTGTTACATAGCCACACTATAAAGTCTCTGGTATTTGTAACCATAGATTGGTCATATGTTGATAAGGGATATAAAGGCTGCTATGATTTAGTATTAGATGATTTTATTAGACAAGATCATTTAAGATGTTGTCTCAATGGTTAAATTGTTTTTAAAATCATGACTACATAAAAGTAAAATTAATCAGCCTGGAGTCTTGTTTAAATTATGTTTTCTTAAAATCAAACAACCTAATTAATATTGCTCAAGTGAGATAATGGTAGAATTTTATAATAAGTGGGCTACTATTAGTTGATGATTTTATAGTTTAATAAAACAGATTGATAGCTTTAGTCCTAATATGAGACATGCATGAGAGCTTAAATAATTTAAATATGATCACTTAAGTGTGAGCTTTGCATATCGTATTGAATCAGTGTGGTTTTGACAGTGGTGTAGGTCTTTGACCTAGTAAGCTTTTGATGGAAAGGCTTTTAAGGTTTCAATAAAATATTTGGCTAAAATCCTCTCTTTACTTCTAATTAGCGATATCTCTTCATTGAGAGTTGTTGATAAGAAGAATGATGAGGAAGACTAAATCTCTCCATAACTTTTGTTTCTTTCACTTATCAACTATGGATTTCCAAATAGATATGTCAATTAGTTTGTTTGATTGTAATTAGAGGTGTTCATGGGTTGGGTTGGGCCGGGTCGAGTTCATACTTGGTATTAATAACTTTATTACTTGCTTAGACTCGGTCTGATTCGAAATTTTGGGTCTAAAAAATTTCTCAAGCTGAACCTAAATTAAAAAAAAAATCTCAAACCCACAAATTAAACTTAATTTATATAATAAAAAATTAAAAAAGTGTGAGTAGATTAAGTTTAATGGGATTATATTTAATTTATGTATATATAAATTAAAAAAAATTATATTTGTAAGAAGTAAAAATAAAAATTAAGTTTAATAAAATATATATAAATTTTATTTTTAATTAATTTTCATATATATGTAAATTAATTTTTATATAATTCACATATATATAAAAATAAAAAATTTATATATGTGTGATTTTGGATGACCGAGTTAGGCTCGGGTTTTAAATACTTTATTCAAGGCTCAACATGAAATTTAAATAGGTCTAAAAATTATGTCTAATCATGTTTAACATGTTTTAATTTTTTATCCAAACTTCTCAAAACTTGGGCGGACCTTGAGACTTAGATGAATAGCCGGCCTTTGAAGAGGTCTAATTGTAATATTCTAATATTTACATATGAATTATTGGATTATACTCGCATGAATTTGCTATGAATATAAAACCTTTAACCTGTATTCATGACACAAATTTCCTGTAACCTGTAGGAACTTGCAAATGATCAAACATGAATGATGAACAAAAATAGCATATCCTTCAAAACATTGCGACAACTTGCAAATCGAAAATAGCTACAATAAAATGTGCCAGTACTCTGTTTGCATGACACTAACAATTTGCATTTATTTATATCATCTAAAATGTTAAAGTTGCAAAAGTTTCTCTATATATGCTTTGAATTTGTGATGTCTAGGCACTACAAGAAACTTTGAGAATTTCTAGTTTAAAATCTTTGCAGCAAAAATGTATATAACCTGAAAGCAAAAATTTTCATCCTTATGTATAGCATACATAGGATTCCTTTTGCATGAAATGATATATGCCATTAGTGTTGCGCCTGAAGTAATAATCACAACAATACAGAAGCAATAGACAACAATCAATAATAAAAAATACAAGAAAAATAAAGCACATCAAGATTTACGTGAAAAACCCTCAAGTGTAGAGGGAAAAAATCACAGACCACCAGAAAAAATCTTCACTATCAAATAATAGGTATACAAAGTTCTTTTCTAACTAAAACTAGAGCTAAACAACAACTATCACAAACTAGTAAGGCATATCAATTCTTGCACATCATAGGCTACAAGAGAAAAAGGTTCAATTTCAGTGGGAGTATTTCACAGGCCCATGCGGAGACATAAAATCTCATGAGGACATATGTACTTTACTCCCTCCTAAAGGTAAAGCTTGGGTGGAGAGCTTATGTAATGCATATGCAAATAAATGACAACTATATATAATAAATAATTAATTAAGCATGCATAAGCAATGAAAAGAAATAAACAGAGAAAAAAATAAATGAATAATTAAGCAGGTATAAATAATGAAAAGGAATAAAAAATAATTAAACAAGTATAAGCAATGAAAAATAATCTCAAATTTATTAAGCAAGGCTTGGATAATAAAAAATCATTTACTGGCTATCTCAAGTTATTAAGCAAGGCCTGGATAATAAAGAATCATTTACTGGCTTGACTTTCGAGTCCTTAGTAGAGCTGCTAAACTGTCATAATGTATAAATCTGTGGACTTATTGCTAGACATGGATTAGAGAAGTTGCCACCAATCTTTTTTTGTTTAGGTGTGATTGGTCACCTGATCGAATTAATCCACGAAATCAGATTTTAGGTTTAGGAGTACGGTTATGCATGAGGAAGGTTATACCACCCTTATAGTGCCCATCTCAAAGATGATACCAGTTTGATTCCAAAGTATCCAAGCCTTAAAAAAATGTTTATAGTTACCAGAATATTTAATATTGAAAATTAATTCTAAAATTGTCCCAATAGTTTGGTAGCAATTTAAGATAATTTTCTCACTTCAGGAGTATTCATAGAGACTTGTGTTCCACTTTGCAAAGGCTCCGTCATCAGATGTATTATAGTATTTTTTTCAAGCAAATTAGTAAAGTCTCTCAATAGTTTGGTAGGACTTATTTTGAGGCAATCTCCCAAAAGTTTGGTAAGATTTATTGTAAAAAGATTTGTAAAATTTTTTGAGAATTTCATTAAGTCTCCTAATAGTTTGGTAAGACTTAATTTGAATCAATCCTCTAATAGTTTAAAAGATAAAATTTATTTTTCATTTTTATACCTTTCTTTATCTTTTTTAAAAAATGATTTATGAAATTTTTCAATAGTTTGATGGATTCCATAAACCTATTTGAAAAGATTGTTTTTTTTTTTACTTTTTTTTTGTTTTGTCTTTTGTTTATATATAAATTACTAAATAAATAAAAACCAGCAATATAGAGAAAATAAAAAAAAACTAAAAATAAAATTAAAATAATAAGGTAAACAAAATAAATAAATAAAATAAAATGAAATCAAGAAATAAAATGAACAAAAAAGGGAAACCTTGCGATTCGGGTTGGATTGAAGTGGGTTGCACGTAGATCCTACTCGTGTTCACATGGATCCTAAGTTGCCCAAAACGACGTCATGTAAAGATAGTATAAAAGCTAGGCTTTGCACTTTTGGCTCAAATGCACCCTGCTCTTCCTTTCTCTAGGTTTAGTTTCCTCTGCCTTCTTTTTAAAAACTCAAGAACACCCACCGAAAACTTTAATTGGAAATTGAAAAACCAGTCAATTTCTGGAAAAGTCATCAGAAAATTCAACCAAAAATTGGAAAACCCATTGATTTCTAAAAATGTCACCGGAATCCCACCAAAAAATTCAACCAAAAAATTCAAACATTCATTCAAATCCTAGAAAACCCAAAAAATCCAAAAAAATTCCAAAAAAATTCAACTTTGATCCCAGTGTTCCAAAATTTCAATCCTAACCATCTGAGACAAAAACTAGAAATCCAAACCTCCCAATTACCCAAATCTCGAACCCAAAAACTCCCAAAACCAAAATCTCAAAAACCATACTACCCAAAAATTTTTCAAACCTCTTTTTTTTTTTTTTTTCCAAAAATTCTTCCTTGTTTGTTCCTTTGTTCTTTGGTTTAATTTATAGGTAGCTTTAAGGAGCATCTTTAAGAAACAAATAGAATCATCCTAGGCTTGAATCCTAGATTGGTTTTTGTCCAAGTGTGATCATAGTACTAAATTCTTGCTAACATCTAGAATCTAAATTAAAGACTTTGTGATCTTTATCATAAACCCTTTTGACCATGATCAGCTAATTTGATTTTGGTTTCCAAAATCATCCTCATAGATTGAACAAGAAAGGAAAGCATAATAATAATAATAATAATGATGATGATGATGATGATGATGATGATAATGATGATGATGATGATGATGATAATGATGATGATGATGACAATAATAATAATAATAATAATAACGGTAATGGTAATAATGATAATAATAATTATAGTAATAGTACTAATATAATATACTATAGCATATAATAATAACGATAATACTACAATATGTACTATATTGTATATATTATACTATCATAATACCAACAATAATACTATAATATTATACTATAACACATTATAACATACTACATTATAAAAATGATAATAATAAAAAAAATCGACCTTAATCTGCCTCGGATACAGATGAGTGTTTACTGTAGTTGGAAGACTTTTGATTCATAATAGAGTAAATGACTCATAGTTGGAGGTCTCTAGATTCATATTAGAGAAAATGATTCATGGTTGGAGGACTCTTGATTCACATATGAGAAATGATTCATAGTTGGAAGACTTTGGATTCACAATAGAGCAAACAATTCATAATTGTAAGACTCTAGATTTACAATAGAGTAAACAACTCATTGTTGGAAGACTCTAGATTCACATTAGAGAAAATGATTCATAGTTGCAACGCTTTGGATTTACAATAAAGTTTAAAGGCTTTAATTCAAGAGATTTGCGCACATGAGTTCAAAGATTCACAAATGATTCAATCATTCATAAGTGGGATCATGAGGTGCTTCAAGGTTAAAAAAATTCTAAGATTCGTAAAAGTTTTGAGATTCATAAGAGTTAAATGTTTGCACTTTCAAAAATCTGCAAAAACCCAAGATTCATGAATTTCAAAGATTCACAAGGACTAAAGATTCACAAACTTTAAATATTCTTAAGAGTCAAGGACTCGTAAATTTCAAAGTCTTACAAGAGAAGTTAAAGATTCACAGATTCCAAAGGTTTGCAAGAGTTAAAAATTTGTAAATTTCAAAGTTTTGCAAGAGGGGTTAAAGATTTACAAGTTTCAAAAATGCGCAAGAGTTAAAGATTTATAAATTTCAAAGTTTCATGAGAGGGGTTAAAGATTCATAGATTTCAAAGATTTGTAAAAGTCAAACATTTATAAATTTCAAATATTCATAAGAGGAGTTAAAGATTCACAAATCCAGAGATTCTCAAAAGTCAAAGATTTAAAAGTTTCAAAGGTATGCAAAAAAAGTTGAATATTGACAAAATTCAAAGATTCACAAAAAGGGTTAAAGATTCACAAATTCCAAATATTTGTAAGAGTTAAATATTTAAAAAATTCAAAGGTTCATAAGAAGGGTTAAAGATTCACAAGTGTAAGAGTCAAAGATTTAAAATTTTCAAATGTTCGTAAGAGTTAAAGATTTATAAATTTCAAAGTTTAGAAAGAGGTGCTAAAGATTCATAAATAAGTAGCATTGATCCTTGTAACCATCAAAATGTAAATACAAAACCCTATTCCAAGATTTGCAAAAATAAATGATCAATCATCAAAATGTAGAATGCCAATAAGCTTTACTATGATGCAAATGCAAGTGTCCTTAAGTAAATGCAAATTTTCTTTCTAAGATGTATATGCAATAATACGAGTGCCTTTACAAGGATACAAATACAAAAGCTTATCCTAATGATGCAAATGTTTTCTACAACAATAGAATTTTATTTAAAAAATGCCAATCCTTTGCAAATGCCAAAACTTAATGATGTATGTGCTCTAACATGGATGCGAACATAAAAAATACTCCTCTTTTTTTTCAAAGGTCTCTATCAATTCTACTTATTTCCCATTGCCCATTCAATTAAATCTTTTTCTTCTTCTTCTAAAAAAATCGTAGTTCACCATTCTCCTATTCCTTTACCTGTTTTGTCTTGCTTTTTTACCAATTTCTGCTAAGCTCTTTGATTTTCCTTTCATTTTTAACATGCTTTCCTTTTTTATTTTTAGTTTCAAATATGCAACATATAACATGTAACATATGTTTTGGATTGATTGCAAAAACAAGAAGACACATCACCATCCCTAATTTTTTTTCCTTTTTCTTTCCTCTTTCCTTTTCATTAACATTAATTCTTCAGTGCAAAGCATTTTTCTTTGTTAAATCCAAATTAGTCTAAAGATTAGTAATTCATGATTTTTTATTTCACACAAAAATGTGTGACTAGTTATTCAAAAGTTTTTAAAATGGTTGACAAAATTGCCTCACATAATTAAATTTCTTAAAACAAAATTTCTAAACAAACTGTGCCTTTAGGAATATCTTGAAAATTGGCATTCCCTATTAGAATAAAAAAAGTAAAAAATTTCTTTTTAAATGGATTGAATGGTTCAACACATGAAGGTTTTAGTTTATTCGAAAGCGTTTTACCATTTTGAAAGGAATAAAAGAGGTGTATACTTTTTCATATAAGCTCATAGATGAAACAAAATTTTTTCTAAAAAGCATGAATCCCTTAAAAACCAAACATGTTCATCACTTTCTTTAGTATCCATATGTGCTATTTTGATAGAGGTTAAAGTTGGTTGTGAAGGTCATTTAGGGATGAGGAAATGAGGCTCTAATTTTCAAAATCCATCCTTTTTTATGCATTTCTAATTTTTAAGACCTTGATATCTTTGGATCTTTCAAATGAGTCTAGGCTTTTGGTTAGCATCTATCTCACTTAGTTTTAAGAGTAGCTTTTAAGGTTTTCAAGATTTGCTATAGATTACCCTTTTATAGGAATTTTTTTTATTATTACATCATGTACTTAAGAATTCAAACTTATCCAAAATGAATTAATGGTCTAAAAGGGTAATTAGGTAATAGATGGGAGATAAAAAGGTTCATGGGTATTATGGACATTCCACAAAGAGAAGCTTTTCAATTTTAAGCATTCATGCTTGATCCAATATGGATTTTTCTAAAGATGTGACATAGGTCAAAATTGAGGATTTTTCAAAGAAATGGATAGATAGGCCTATAATAAGTATTTAAAGATGATTTAAACCAATGATCATTATTTAATTTGAAGGATATAGTTTAGGGTATTTTTCCTTTCATTTTCCTATAGTTCTTACGTAATCATTCATTTCATTTCTTTTCCTTTTCTCTTCTTTTCTTTTGTTCTTCTTTTTTTTTTTTCATTTTTTTCATTTTCTTTACTTATTCTTTCACTTTTTATTTTCCTTTTCTTTAAGTGGATCAAAACTTTAAGAACCTTTTATTGGGTATTTGCCATCAATATTTAGGGTTATGATTGTACTAAAATTTTAGCATTTTCTTACCTTTTTTTAGTGCAATTCTCTTTAATATTAGCCTGTTCCTTTAGATATTTAGCAAAAATATTCCTAAATGCATAATTATTCAATGTGTAGGTGAAAATATGAAAAATGAAGAATTTGGAAGCTTTTGGACTCATTTTGGAGGAAATGTGGTGCAAAAGGCTATGAAAGGCCAAAACAAGTCTGGTTGTGCTATGATTCCTTGATGCCACTTATAAGAGTTTTTCTCACTTTTTCTTCTATGATTCTCTTAGCTTATTTGAGCTTAATTAAACTTTATTTCAAGCTTTAATTTTCATATTTTTCATTTGAAAATGTCTTTTTTATCTCATTCATGCTTTGTCACCTTGTATTATTTTTGCAATTGTTAGAAAAGTGACTAGTGCACTAGTGTAGTTTGAAGCCATTTTTAGACTTGTGAATTTTTCAAAATTTTTCATGCATAAACTATCCACTAAATGGTTTGTATTTGGCAGCAAATTGAAGAAGGAATTGGTTACAATTTCAGCCAATTTTTGGAAGTAAAATTCAACTAAGGCTGTTGCATGTAGTTGTCAGGTGATCAAAGGATTGTGAGGCCATTTTGGAGATTTAAAGAAAGATCAATTGTAGCTGCTTAGTTGGCAATTTGAAGGCTTCCTATTGGACATAATTTTGACTTTTTGGAGCTTAAATGATAAAAGAAAGAAAGCTTGAAATGAATTGAAGCAAGAAAAAACAAACAAAGAAGTAAATGATACAAGTTAGTTGAAATGGAAAGACCTAGAAGAAGTGACAATTGAGCCAAAATTTTTCTATATTTTGATTGGTTAAACCATCTCACATTTACCTATAAATAAGGGAGAGTGGTCGGCCATTAGGAAAACTTTTATCTAGTTTTTATTTTTTTTTATTTTCCTTGCATTTACTTTCTTTTCTTTACAAATGGTTTCCTCCTTGTTCATTTAGATGGCTATTTGAAAGAAATTGCCTTTATTTTCTAGCAAAATTTACTTTTCTGGCCTTTCTTTTCAATGTACTTTAAGATACTATCAATAAAAGTTCAAGATCTTTAAGTTTTCAAGTTCAATTTGATGCAATTTCAAGTATTTCTCAAATCTCTTTGGCTAATCTTGGTTTTGACCTAGTTATGATTTTTGTATTGGATCTTGATCAAATCTTACTTCTTTCAATCCAAAATTGTTTCCTATGGATTCTTGATTCGTTGGTCTATAAATCTGGAAAGGATCACATGCAAATTCAATCTACACAATTCTAAAAAGATCTTCAAAGTTTCAGTTGGACTTAAAGGTGAGCTGAAGTTTAAGTGAGTAACAATGCTTCAAGTTGTGTCTCTTCTAACTAGGATTTAGTTTGCAATTTCTTTACTTTGCACTCTTTACTTAATCAATTTACTTGTTAAATTTCACTTTATTGCATTTAAATTCACGCATTTGAATTCTATTTGGCTAATTTTTCTTACACCTCTTCTGTTTTTGCTATTCTTACACTCGATTGGAATTTGAGTACATTGAGCTTGGATTTTGATTGATTCTTGTAATTTCTTTGTTGATCTAGATAGAAAACTCATAGATCTATAATGTTTTAGTTCAGTTTAAGTTCATTCCATCTAGAGAGTTATAGATCTTTTTTTTTTTCATAAAGTGTTAGTTTCCAAATATACTTTTAACTTTCAGTTTTTAAAATTTCTACTTGGATCTTGTGATTTCCTTTCATTACTTGTTTTTTAGTTCAAATTTCTATTTTACTCAATTTATTGAATTTGCAATTCATATTTCAATTTATTCAAATTGCAATAGCTTAGATCTACATTCCTTGTTATATATTTGGTTTACAATTTGCACTTAAGTTTTGGTTTTGCATGCTTCTTTTTAGATTTAAAATTTTTTCTCATCTAATTCCATTTTAAATCTATTTGAATCTTCAATTTGTATTCTATTATTGCAAATTTTAGTTTGTTTAGATCAAGTTCTAAGAATTTTCTAGATGTTTCTTTGGTTGGAAGTTAGTAGTTAGTTGAAATAGTTAGTTTTCGATTATAGTTAGTTATTTCGGTTTATACTTTTAGTCTACCATTTTACTCGTTAGTAAATTTTGTTATTTTTAGTTTTTAGATTAGATTTACATTTAAATCATGTTGAGTTCACTACAATTCAAGTTGAGCTACTGCTTTGTGCATTTATCTAATTTACTTCTTTTACATGTTGCAAGTTTACTCTTTATTATAATGATATTTTGTTTATTGTTTTCTTCACTTTTTTTCATTAGCTTAGTTGTGTATCAACCCTTTGATTGAGCTAAATTTTGAAAGAGTTTAGGGATAATAGATAGTTAGGCTAAGAAGCTGTTTAGCTATTGCTTGTCGAATTGATATCTAGACTTTAAGTTTTTATGATTACTTGAATGACCTACACGCTTGCAAAATGATCCAATCAATCCTTTCTGAACTTTACCACACTTAATCTTTACAAGCATCCCTTTTTGCCTCCCTTAGCATGGAGGGTGATCCTTGGTATATTTATTTTGAAAGAATTTTATCAAGCTCAAAGAGGTAGAAGGGATAAATTTCTATATTTATAAAGAGATCATGAAAGATGATAATTTATCATTTCAAGAAAAGTTACTCAATTTTTAATAGCAATTCTTTTCAGAAAAAAAGGTTTGAAGAAAAGCTTTTTTTTCATAATTTTCTTTGTTTGGGATTTCTTAACTTTTTTGAACTCTCTGATTTTCTCTCTGAGGTCATTTTATAATTTGTTGAGATCTTTTTATTTTTAGATTCATTTGATTGTCTCAAGTGCATGATGTCACAATCAAAAAAATTTTTCTCTTTCTTTTGTTTCTTTTTTTTTTTTTACTTTCCTTTCATTTTGTTCCCCCTCTTTTTTCTTTTTTCTTTTTTTTGTATGCCTATCATCACCATTTGAGAAATATGCCTTATTTTGACAAACCATTCCAAATGAAGGATCTTGTGACATGAGCTTGTTTAAAGGGTCAATAAGTTCACATCACTCCACAAAAAAAAAAAGAAAAGATATGGTCATAACTCAAGTTGACTTAAAGGCAATAAGGTTTTTTTTTTGTCAATGTGGCCCCAAACACTAGAAAATATCATTTCAGGATAGAGGACTGGGAGGATGGTATGTTTAGGATTATTTTAAAAGATTTGGGTAGCTTGGTTTTGAAAATTCTTGAAACTATAGCATAACCTTGACACACCAAATTACCACATCTAAATTCTTATTAAAATGCCGTGTCTACTTGATATTTAAGGAATCTCATTTTTTTTAATGGTTGTCTCATTGTTCATTATCTAGAAAAAGATTATGACCTTTTGATATCCTAATATTATTAAGCAAAGACAAGGTTCACGAATTTAAATTCATTTTTCTTGAAAAGTTATAGTTAATGAGTGAGATCATAAAAAGTGTGGATGTATTTGATGAGTTTATCTCTAATAATGATTGCCAACTCTTTTGAAACTCTTCTTTTTATTACAAAAGAAATCTTTTTTCTCTTTCTTTTTTTTGCTCTTTTTTTCAAGGTGCTTTCTTTTCTTTTTATGATTTTAAGAACTAATTATGTTGGGTTTTATTCTTGAATAATCAAAATCTCATAAAAATCAATCAAAGCATTTAATACTTTGAGAATGAATACAAAGATAATATTGAATGGCATGTATGTAAAAAAAAAATTATTAATGTGGGTGAAAATGAAGATGTTATGAAAATGCATCATAAATGCCTACATGAAAAGAAGACTGAATAATCTTTAAAAGAAATCCAAGAAAGTCATTTCCAAGCAATTTCAACCTATTGTATCATTTTGAGAATTACACTTTGTACAGTCTGATTTAGATTTGACATCAACCTCTTTGTTTATCAAAACTTATTGAGCCTGCATTTATAAGATTTTGAACCTTATGTTGAACGCAAGACAACTTTCTATAAAGTGACCTATGTTTCCATTATGGTAATCACACGTAGTATTGACATTATACCATTTGGGATAAGGAGGTTTCAATGGTTCCAGATGATACCAAATGACTTTTCATGAGTTTTGAGAATAACTCAACATATGGCATTAGAATTGGGTCAATGTGACTTTTTTCTTGATGAACTTGTACCTTCTCAAAACCACTTGTCAGATTTTTGGTGCTTGAAAAAAGTATAATGGTGGTGGGGTAATAGGGGTTTAAAACATAGAATGAAAAGTTGATGCTAATATTGGTTCATAGGGGTATGGTATTTGGGACACTTGATTGGCCAAAAGATAATAGGAGGAATAGGTTATGTATGGGTGATATGGAACAAAATGTCTAGGTGATGGGCTTCCAAAAGTTAATATATGGATCCCTAATTTTTTAATTTTTGGGACTAGGGTTCCTTTGCTACCTAAGGCCTCATGCCCTTTTGGTTTATCACTATTTATTGCAATTTCAATCATCTCCTCTGATATTACCATATCGGTAAAGTTTTTTTATGGCATTAGCCTTAATTTATCATAGTAAAGGGCTTTTAGAGTACTCACAAAAAGTACCGTAGTTTATTTCTCTGTCAGTGGTAGCTAGACCTGAGTTGCCATATCTTTCTATCGATGAATAGACTCCTTGAAAGTTTAAGTGGCCCTTTTCTTCATGTTTTACAGTATTAACCTATCTAGCACCATGTTTACAATATGTTTATATTGTTTTATAAAAGATTTGGCTAGACCTTTTCAAGAATGAATTCTACTCCGATTTAGCTAGACATGCCATCTTGCTATGAATATGATGAGATTATCTTAAAAATAGTGAATTAACAAATTGTCATTATGAATGTGACCCACCATCTTTCAACAATACATGGTGATATGAACCAAGGGGCATTAAATCTCATCATACTTTTCAAATTTATTACCTTAAACTTGTTTGGTATGACTAGCTTAGATACCAAACTCAACTCATTAGTATTGATACTTCTATACACGTCATGCACTTCAATTGCCTTTAACCTCTCTTACAGTAGGTCATACTTGCTTTTCATTTTTGTGTTCTCTACCACCTCTAGTACCCCTTTCAGCTTTTCCTATTTTTTGGATCATCCAGATTAGGTATCTTAATGGAATCATAAGAAATAAACCCGAGATTGGCATTTATCTAAACTGAGGACGGTTTAACAGATATACTAGTATAAATGCAAGGTTAGTGGATTGTTGGTCGTGTTTGTATCATATGAGGATTCTGAACATAAGGATATTTAAACCTAGGCTAACACAATGTTTCTTCAACAGTAACTTTTTCCTTTAACCTAGATGTTTCAGCAATTCCTTTTCATTTTGAGAACCTTAACACCATTTGTTTCAACTCCATTATCTATCTTTCAAAATCCTGTTGTATTTTCATAGCCCTTTTCTTTATCTTTTTTAAAGTTTATTCAATCTTTTCTATTCCAGCCCTACGATCTCCCATGTTGCGAACAAATCTATTCTCAAAAGATTTAGCAAGAAATTAGTGCTATTGAATCCTTATTCTTTGAAAATAATGAAATCAACTCTATTTTTTAAGACTATGAATGTGTTTGACATGATCATTGATATATGAGTGATGCAAAATGCTATTAAGTTGCATGGGTGCTTGAAAGATAAATATATACATACATATAATGCCTAAGTGACAAAAAGCATATCACCTATGTAAATGTGCATGCATGGGGTATAACATGATGTTACAATTGGTAGTGCGATATGTTCATATGAAATCTAATTTGTACAAAGCACATTTTATAGAATTATATCATTCGTGAATCCACATGAATGAAATACAATTATATACTACATGATTAATGAGATGTATGCCTATAACCAATGAAACAAACTTATATAAAATACATTGATATATTATATGCATAAGATATGATTGCATAGGTTTCATACTTATATGAGATTCTCCTTTTGGTAGCAATGATCTTTCCTAGCTTTCATAAAAAAGATGAGCTAATATTTTAAGTGACAAATCATAAGGTATAAAAATGCCAAGTCAGCATCTACTTCCTTGTCCTTTGAAGTGCATTTTTGTGTTCACAAAACAACCACAAACTGCATGTTCCAGCAAAGTCCTTGACCTTCTCTTTGTTTTTCCATTTTGAACTAAAAAAGAAGTAATCCTTGAGCAAAAAAAGTTATCCAAAGAGAGTGTAACAATTATCCAACTCAACACCTATTTTACTCAACCAAACCAAACTAGCTCCCATTTAGCTTGCATAAATTGCACCTACCATTAATAGCTTCCTTGATCATGAATGCAATTTTCTTCCACTCTTTTCACTACTTACATAGCTCATTGACATCCATAGGCACTTTGATCACTTAGTACATGACTTGAACACTTATAATCATGTTTTATTGCACATTTGGTTCACTCAATTTCAGCTTAAAAACCTTGCAAAACTTGACTACTCCTTTATTTAGCTCTAGGTTTGGCCAACTAACTTTCTTGCTACTAAATTGATCCAAATTGCTTCCAATTTTTCCAATTTAGCTTCATTTTCCCTTTAATTGCTACAATTAATTACACATGAGAAATTTTACTAATTATAAGTATATTTGCATGAATTTACTCAGAACTCAAGCAAAAATACATCATAAAATACACGATAATTCTATAAAATTATAGAATTATCATATATATATATATACATATATATGGATGCTTCTATAAACTAAAAAAGCCTAATTATACCATAAAACTACTTGTTCCTTGCTGCTAAAACACCAAAAGAAAAATTTTACTCTTGTGGTTTGTTAACTTGAATTTATAGGATATTTCAAGTCTGATATTAGCTTTTGGTAAAAAAAAAAAAAAATCAAGCGCTGGCCAAAGCTTCAAGCAAATAATAGAATAGATGGCATGCAAAACATGCACATATGCCTCCAAAAATATCTTTAAACACTACCCTATTTAGCTAAACTGCATGTATTCCACATCCTATTGCATATTCTTAAGGTATGTTAAACCCATTTTTCATTTTTCTTGAGATACAAAGTTTAACATATATTTGGAAAACATAGTTATATAAATGTCAAGCCCTCATAGAATATGAGGAAAACCTTAAAAAAATAAAATCATTACAAGAAATTGGACTTTAACAATGTTTTTTCTTTTTTCTTTTTAATCTTTTATAAGATTAATAAGTGAGTGGCATTTCTAAAAAATATCATCAAAAGTGTTGGCTATTCAAGAAATTTAGTAGCATTTTTTTTTTTACATTTAACAATATTTTATAAACACCTTGATAAACAACTCAAAGGATGAAATTTTTGCATTCTTGATCGTGTTTGTTAGAATAGATGCTACTAAATGAGTCTTTATAACAACATTCATAGAAAGTAAATGCCGCTAAGTATCGATAGGCAACAAACACCTCTATATAATGCTACTTAGCGGTGTTTACTTTCTATAAAAGCCGCTAAATTGAGCTATTTAATGGAATAAACGTTACTAATTAATTAACTTAGGCAACAACATTTATACTAACAATGTCGTAATCTTTAAGTATTAATTTTTAAAAATATTAATATATATATTAATATATATTGAATAGTTGAAAAATAAAATTTTGGATGATTATATGATTATTTTCACTGTAATTATATTCAACATTGAAACATATTATAAAAACATAAAAAACCTTGATTCAATTTAATTGACTAAATATTATAAAACACCTAAATACATCAATTTTATGAAAAGTTAAAAGTAATATACAATAAAATTTCAATGAACTACTCAAAATAATAAAATAAAAATGCATGAAATTGATGATTACTAAGAGTTAAAACACTAGAATGAGTAGAATGATTATTGACACCAAATTTATTAGCATATTTAGGAATGTACTAAAAAAGTTAAAACATTTATTTAATATGACAGAAAGTTATAAACATATAAAATAAAAACACTTACTAAATTTTATATTTAACCGGTTGAGTTGATGGATTACCTATATTATTTTTTAAAAACTATTATTGCATAAAATTTATAGGATTGTTGATCATTCAAGCAATTACTAGTATCTAGCATGCTTTTCTTCCATTTGAGCATGCCTTATTTCTCTTTTTGGTTCATAAAATGAGCACAACTCATGGGAAAAAATGATTGAAACCTCGGTTCAACACCAAAACCTCTATATTCGCTTAAGAGCTCATTAACCATTAGGTTAAAGAGTTGAGGATAATATGCCTTGTTTTTTTGTCTCTTTATTTGCTCAACATGTGCTTGTATAAATCACAATCCCTTTCCCATTCTTAAGACCTATTGTGAAGAGTGATCCTAAGATAACATAAATTGCTAAGTACCTGGATGGTGTTGGACCATTCCAAAGGCCTTAAACCCGTCCATATTTTTTTTCAACAACTTCATTGAAAACCCGATCTACTAGGTCATGAATGTTTGCAAATACAAGATGGACATGGGAGCATTTTAACACTAGTAGTGAGGTGATAAGTGATCTTGTTGTCTCTTAGTTAGTAAATAAAATAATTATCTTTAAATTTCACCTTGGTAAGTGACCGAAAAGAAACTGTTAAAAACTCTTAGTAAACCTTTGATGCATGGAATATGTATGAATAAGGAAACAAATATATTAAAAACTTAGGCATATTTACGAATATATCACAAACTAAACATGCATGCAATAACATTGTAAAAATGGATAAAAAACCAAGGGTTTCAAGAGAAAAAAAGGTTTAGCCAAGCCATGATCAAAGGCTTGACCAAAACTTTGATGGCCAATTTCATGTTGGATTGTTTTGGAAAAACACTAAAGACATGCTCTGCCATTTTCTATTTTAAACCAAACACTTGCAAATAAATAAAAAAATTCACCAAAAAGCTTACTTATTGAACAATTTCATTCATTGGGAATTTCATCAAGCACATAGAAAACATAAAGAATAAACCAAAAACTCAAGCAAAGAAAAATGATATAAGTAATATTTAACCATCAAACACAAAGGTGGCAAAGCATAAGGGGAAGCTTGGCCAAATGCTCCTATGGTTATTCCCAAGCATTTATTCAATTATCTAGCTAGAACATGCATCAAGCATTTATAAAACTATCATATTTGGCATTTTATCATAAAAATCTTTTTATCAAATATGTAGTAAACTACTAAGAGGAAACCATAAAAATATACATACTTAGACAAACACCACATGCAAACTACTAAAACAATTAACAAACATGCAAATGACATATAGTATAACATGAAACACATCATCATACATTATTTAAAGCATTTAAAACATCAAAAAACATCCAAAGGAGGTTTGCCCATGGAGGATGGGAGTTGGCCTAACCTACCACAAATACATTCATAGTGGATTTTTGCTTTGTCTTGATCTTTCTTGTTTCTAGCTAAACTATTGATTAGTTGGTTAAATTTTTTGATCAAGCTTAGAGTTATGAAGGCAAACAACTATGGAGGAAGTTGTTTTCTCTTTAAAAAAAAAAAGAAAAATCAAAGGAAAATAATATGAAAACTATGGAAAATGATATGAAATGTAATGAAAAATATAGTATAAATTATACTTAAAAAAAAACTTCCCAAATTTTTTCTCTTTTCCTTTTTTTTTTTCCTTTTCTTCATGACACTTTCAAGGCTACCTTCTTTTTCAACCCTAAATGATAAATATAAGTTATGCAAATGCATGATAGCCCTTGATCAAGAATGCATCCTAAGGCTACCATCCTTCCTCCAAGTTTATTCTCTAAGTAATTGCCTTTCACCCTTACATCAAGGCCTCTAAAGATCAATGGTTCATGATAAATCCAGCACAAAATGAGACTTCCAGCATAAAATGAGACTTTTAGTTCAACCGGATCAATGTAAAAAGTTCATTTTGCCATTGTTAAAGTTTTGACCTTTTCATGTAATTTTCTTGGAAAACCATGATTCCTTCTTCATTTTTGTGATTTTAATGCATCGAAATCATAAAATAATATGAAATCATAATCTAAAAGTTTTTGTGAAAAACTAACTTTAAGAAGGTCAAATCACAAAAATACTCTTAAAAGGTATTTTAGTAATTTCACACCTTTCAAGGTGCGATCAACGTTTTTAATACACTAAAAATCATAAAAACAATATAAAATCATGATGTGGAGCTTTTTGCGAAAATCAACCTTAAAAAAATCAAATTATAAAAATATTCCTCAAGTGCAATTTAGTAATTTCACACCTCTCGATGTAAGGTTAATATTTTTAATGCACAAAAAATCATCAAATAATATTTAAACACAATATGAAAGTTTCATAAAAAGTGAACTTCGAGAAGGTCAAATTATGAAAATACCCTTGAAGGGTATTTTGATAATTTTTTCCTTTTCAAAGTGCAATTAGGGTTTTTAATGCATTAAAATCACAAACTTCAATCCCTAGCCTTATTAATCTTATTTAGCTGTGAAATTTAAGGGTTGACTTCAGTTCGATCTAGTTTGATGAATTTTGACCAAATTTGATCAAGTTTGACTTTGTTTGATCAAGTTTGATCAAGTTTGATTATGGGGAATTTTGATCAAATTGGTTTTAAATTTGTTTTTAAAAACTTATCAAAATTAAAAAAATGTTGGATTTAAATTGAAAGTCTTAAAATTGACCAAATTTTTTTTCAAACAAAATTATGTGTATATAAAAATGCAATATATATATATATATATATAGAGTTGTGGTCTTTGCTTAATTTGGTGGTGACTCAATATAACACTTCTTAATCAAATCTTTGCCATCTAATCATATGTTCTATTTCTTATATGAAAGTAAAAAACAATTACGAGTTCTTTAAAAAAGAATATTCGCTTAATGTGTTTATGTGAGAGATGTTGGAATATTGGTAGGTCAGTTGCATCAAAATCCATTAGTACATCCAATAGCCATTATCCATATAACATGACAATTATTTTTGTCATTATTTATTTTTTAACGTTACATAAATTTTTTCTCAAACCCTAATGTATGTTACTTTCAAATGCATTAGGTTATTTCCCAAAGTCTTAATATTAACTAAATCAACATCCTTGAGAATTATGCATTATACCTTAAAAATGAAAGAAGAAAAGGATAAGAAAATGAAAAAAAGGGAAAATTTTCATTTTTAAGAAAATTAAACAACATTCTCTTAAACAGAATAAATATAATGAAATAAAAATATAATCAAATACTTTTTCATCCAAATTTTGCTAAAATTGTACTAAAAATCATGATTGGATGGAAAATTTTGATAAAAAATAAGTTAATAATCTAAGTATATGTTAGGTTCAAAAGATTATTATAAAATATGATAATATGGTATTATACATAAGATTAAATTAAATAATGTCATTTTATCTTATGTTTAATGTATGTAAAGATTAGACTAAAATAATTTATATATTGATCAAAATTATCATTTTTTAAAGTTTATATATTTAAGTTATTGAGGTAATTTTTAAGGGTATAGTAGGACATGTAAATTTAATCAAATGGGTTAAAAATAATCATCTTTACTTTGAGAGAATTGAGTCATCATATACCAAAAGGATTATTAATCTTCCTTATAATTCTATCACTTTTTTTTTTTTATATACAAAGCAAATATAATATAAAAAGACTATCATCCTATCCTATCAATCATTTTATGTATCAAACATGACTTAAAAACTTAATATAATTATCAAAACCTAGTCGTACAATGACCTGTTCAAAGCTTTGAATTTAGGTCAAATGGTCCAGTAGCTGGATCATTGGTTCAATGTTAATAAAAACATTTTAAAATATTATAAATGATTATGTAAATATTGTTCATAATTGTATCAACTAAAAATTTATGATATTAGAATTAAAAATGTTTATTATCATTTAAAAAATTCCACAGAAAGCTAAGTTTATGAAGATTTTTATTTTTTTTGTAATGTATTTCTATTTTTATTTAAAATTATTTTTAAGAAAAATAACTTTTAATTAAAATGATGAAAAATTAAATTAATTATAATTTTAAATTATTTTAAAATGTCAAATTTAATTGATCCAAGTTAATAAAAAATTTGCCATTTCAATACAAATATTTTTGGACAATTGCATAAATGGTCTAATTGATAAATTATCACAGATCAAAAAATTGATTTTTTTATCCTCATATCCATTCAAATTTGATAACTATTGTTAACAATGATAAATTTAACCTTTATCTATTGTTAAAAAAATATTTAATATTTTAAGAAGATATGGGCATTACATCATTTTCAATTAATTGTTCAATCTCCTTTTAAATTTTTTGGGATAAAATAGAACTTGCTTGAATTTGGTTTAATGATAAATTCATCAGTCGAATTTATAATAAAATTTGCTTTAGTTGAGTTTAGGATTCAATTGTCAATTTCGAGGTCCACATCGTTCATTGGGCCTTCGAACAAAAACATGGGCTAGCCTGTATAAAATGGTAGATATTTTACTATTTATTTATATTATATTATTTACAATAAAATCCAACAAAAACAAAAACTACATAAAAACTTTCAAAAAAATTCTTTAAAAAACAAGAGAAAAATTCAAAATTTAGAAAAGAGAAAACTTGATTTCCTAAAATAAAAATAGAAAAAAGAAATACAAATATTTAGGAAAAGTCAACAACAAAAAAAATTAAAATAGAAAGAGAAAGAAAATCATATAGAAAAGGAAGCAAATTAAATTTTTAAGAATTTTATGAAAATCTATTTTTCTTAGCACAAATCACATGTTAAAAGAAGAGAGATTTATGAGCATAAATAACCGTAGAAATTGTAACTTATTTCCAGTATTAAATCAATCATGATACATAGATTTTAAAAAATATATAAAAATTGCATAAAATTTTTCCAAAAATAAAACATTCTTAAAAATTATAAAATAAGGAAAAATAAAAAATACTTGCTTCCCAAAAATTAAAAATATCAAAATATGAAAAAGAAAAGAAATTATAAAAATATGAAAAAGTCAGAAAAAGGGTAATCAAATAAAAAAAGCATATTCATTTTCAAAATTTTATGAAAAAATTTTATAGCATAAATCACACTTTAAAAAAAAATTTATGAGGGTAAATAATTGTAGAAATAAAACCTTAATACCTTTACAAATTACCCACAATATATAAAATTTTCATTACGAAATAATCGAAGATAATTAAAAATGAGTTTTTAGGCAAATTATACTACTAGAAAGATGGCAGAAAAGGACGAAAAGAGATTTATGATGGTTTTCATACTATAAAAAAGAAGTATCAAAGGAAGGAAATGTGACTTTGCACATTTTAATAGATATAGTGAAGCAAGAGATAAAACGAAACATGGATCAAGGACCATGGGATTGAGGTGAACATGGCTTACTTCAATGCTAGATTAGATTTTTAGAGAAAAATGCTAATAAACAAGGCACAAAGAAGTGAGATGAAGCATCAAAGTGAAACAACAAAGTAACAACAAAAAAGTGAGTCATCTGAAACTCCACCAGAGGAAAAAAAAGGCAAATAGTCGACAAATACTTACTTGAAAACCTTGTTGAAAACTGATAATTCTTCAACCAGGGATGTATCTATTGGAAAAAAAGAAAGCTTAGAGCTAAAAGCTTGTTTGAGGTCGGTGGACTAAGAGTTGTTGCATAACCATAAGAGGAGTATGGTCGATATTGCCAGAGGCTTAGGAATCAAATAGTCGTTTAATAGCAAAATAGTGACCACAAAATTATGGTAGCGCCATCATTCATCACTGCTATTGGAGAAAATATGGTTGATAAATTCATTCACAGTCAAAACGATACGTAACAGCCACAAAAAGGCATAATAGGGAATAGTTGCAATAACAGATCGTTATTACTGTTATTCTCGTTTTCTTTTTCACAGATTGCTTGTTCAAGTTATAAGAAAAAAAATAAAATTTCAACACTACCAAGAATCAAAACAAAGCAACAAGCAGCTTACAAAAGTAAAAGCAAAAACAACAAAAACTCATAACCTCAGTTTCAAAATCAATCTAGAAACAAGTTAGAAAACAATATCAACTCATTTATCAACCATTCAATCGGTAGCAGCCTTAGTTCAATTCATAAATTACCCAAATTCAAGTTAACCTTAAGTTCTCAATCAACAATCAAGATCAAAGAAGGTAAGAAGAGAAAGTTAGATTACCTTTTTTTTAAAAAATTTTTTGTAAAATGATGTCTATCTTTGTGGAAATTGAAAGAGACGAATAAGGAACTTTGTAGGCACTAGGTAAATAATAGTGATGCAGGGATACGAAAGAGAGTGAGAGATGAAAAAAATGAGAAAAAAAAGATTCTTAAGGGCCAGAGGCACGAAGAATAAGAACAGAAGAGAGTGAACTAAGTCTGTTGGGATTAGGAAAAATTGGGGGAAATTTGAGACCAGTGGGTAGAGTGGGACAGGTGGGGTGAGATAGGGTGAGGTAAGGGTATATGAGTTTTTTATTTAATTTTGTAATTATTTTTTTAAAATTTTTTAGATAAAATTTAATTAGAGGTATTGAGAATTTATAATTAAAAAAATTAATGGATTAATAATTTAATATAATATATAGAGAGATTTTAGATGAAAAATCTTGATAAATTCTTTTATTTAAGTTGGATGAAAAATAATTAAAATTAAATATTATATTTTGATTTTGTTATGTATTAATTTGTGATATTGTATTTGAAATTTAATAATTTTTGTGTTGTTTTGGTATTTATATTGTTGTCAAATTTTTTAGATTAGATTAATTCTTATTATTTCTATGTAATTATTGAATATTCTATTTATTATATAATTATTGAAAGTAATTTGTAATAAAAAAATTTATATAAATTAGTGTATCAAAAAGATTAAGTTACTTAATAAATTTAGCGTTTTATGATTTATTACTCTTTAGATTAAAGACTAAAAATTAAAAAATATAAGTTTGAAAATTTTATTAAAATATAAGTCTGAAAATTTTAAATTTTTGAAAATTTTTTTTAGATAAAATGTAATTAGAGGGATTGAAGATTTATAATTAAAAAAAATTAAGGGATTAATAATTTAATATGATATATATAGAGATTTTAAATGAAAAATTTTGACAAATTTTTTTGTACAAGTTAGATGAAAATTAAGTAAAATTAAATATTATATTTTGATTGTGTTATATATTTATAATTTTGTATCTGAAATTTAATAATTTTTTTTGTTGTTTTGGTATTTATATTGTTATCAATTCTTTTGATATTAGATTAATTCTTATTATTTTTGTGTAATTATTGAAGATTGTATTTATTATATAATTATTGAAAGTAATTTGTGATAAAAAAAATTTATATCAATTAGTGTATAAAAAAAGATTAAGTTACTTAATAAATTTAGCATTTTATGATCTATTACTCTTAAGATTAAAAAATAAAAATTAAAAAATTTAGCGTAAATTCAATTTTTAATAATGCAATAAGTAACATTAATATTTCTAAATATAAGTTTATTTTTTTATACAAAATAACAAGTATACCACCACATGAAAAGTTTCAGAGTAAAGGAGTAGAGGGTGCACCAAATGATGATATAGGTTGGCATTTTGGAATACCTATGCCTAATACAAAAGGAAATGTTTCATGTAACTTTTTGTGGTAAAGTTGTAAAAGAAAGAATAACATGTTTCAATGAACACATTGCTTATAAAACTAGCAATATTGCACCATGTCACAACATTACTAGTATGTTATGTTTTTATAATTCATTTGAAAATATTATTTTTAATTTCTTAATAAAAATTATAAAATTACATAAGCATGTACAACTAATTTTCTCCCTTTTTCTTAACTATATTATTAATAGGTATAGTAAGAGAAAGTATGATGAAACTCCTTTAAAAAAGCAAATAAAAAAAGCTGACAACAAAAGGAGAAAACAATAATTTTTATCACAGTTAAGAGGGCTAAATGATTATGAAAGATTTATTGATGAAGACAATGCTACTAGATAAACGATGCAGATAGTATCCAATCACAACATGAGTGACATAAAAGACAAGAATTCAGACAAAGAACTAGTGGTTGGAGTAACATATATGAAGAGTGATGAAGCTTTCATGGCATAATTGCTGAATATTTTGAAAAAGGAACAAGGAAATTAACTCCAAATGAGTTTGAATTTTTATTAAGGGGAGCTATACCTGAATCGATTAGAAGTAAGAGTTCAAGGCAACTAAAAATAAGTGATTCATTTTTAAAGACATTAAGGAGAAAAATGAGTGAATCAGTATTAAAATTTTTTATATATGATCGACTTCATTTTTAGTTAGCAAATTCTTTATGGTTGCATAATTTGATTTTGTGGTAGCAGAAATTGGTCAATATATAAAACTTTTAACACCTTATGAGGTGTCAGATATGTATTTAAAGTTATCAATAAATTTATGAATGGGTTAATGGATTAAAAGGTCATTAGAATGAATTGGGTGTCACTTTAATGTGCGATGGTTGGACCAATAGTTTGAATCAAATGCATATCATTAATTTCCTTGTTTACAATAGTAAAGAGACTATTTTGTAGAAATCTATAGATGTCTCAAGAGTTCATAGTAGAAATGTAAACTTTTACTATAGATTATTGGATAAAGCTTTGGAAGAAATTGGGGAAAAATACATCGTTCAAATAGTCACTGATAATAAAGCAACGCTTAAAGGCGTAGGAAAAAGACTAATAGAGAAGAGAAAACATTTGTATTGGATAGCATGTTTAGCTCATTGTTTAGACTTATGCCTTAAAGATATTGGCAAGAAAAAAAATGTGGCAAAGGTTTTGGATAAGGCAAAAAGAGTAACTTGTTTTATATACAAATCACATTTAGACTGTTAATTTGATGAAAAAATATACATAAGGGAAGCAAACACTTCATCTTGCTCTTACCCGATTTGCCATTCATTTCATACAGTTCGACGAAACAACAAGGCAAAAGCAATGTTTGAGAGAGATGTTTAATTCAAAGGTTAGTACTTAGTAATTAGTTCAATTATTTAAATCTAGCATCTTTTTATGATATCAATGTTTAAAATATTAATTAAAAATATGCTACACTAAAAATTTATTGATGAATATATATGAATTTAAAGAATCAAAATGGGGAAAATAAAAATCAGGACTTGCTTATGAAGCTAAAAAAATCATTTTCGAAAAAGATTTTTGAAAAAAAGCAAGTGATATAATAAAAGTTTATGAGCCTTTAGTAAAAGTGTTGCGCCTTGTGAATGGTGATAAAAAACCAACAATGGGCTTTGTTTACGAGGTTGTAGATAGGTGTAAATAAGCAATTTAGTAAAATTATTGTTATGCTGCTAAAAATGAAAAATTATTGATAATAGATGAAGTTTCTTGCATTTTAACTTGCATTCAGCTGGTAAGTAAATCAAGAATATATATGGCATTAAAAAATATGTTTATTTTTTATACTTAAATTGCTTATATATATTTAGTTTTTATTACTTTAATATAATATTGTTATGAATTATGTTTAGGTTACTATCTAAATCCAAAATTTCAATTTGGAGTAGAACATTCTGTAAATGTATTTAAAGAAACATTAAAAGGTATAAAAGTAGTTATTGAAATATTAGAACCTTTGATAGATACTCAAATTAGAATGACTAATCAGGTTAGTATTTAATACTATTTTATAACTTAAAATTTTATTTTATGTATTAAAAATTGAATTATTTTTTATTTATTCATTTATTATTGTATTTTCAATCGATGTAGTTGTTATTATTTTGAGACAAACATGTAACATTTGGTACTCCACAGGCATAAAGAGCTTGGAAGCAAATGAATTCAAGTAAATAGTAAATTAAATAATTATAATTTATTTATATTATTTAATTGTATAGCACATTCAAATTTAATTTAAATAATTTTATATAGCTGAATGGTAGATGATATATGGCACTTGTGTTCTTGAATTACAAAAACTAGCAACCAAAGTGCTTGATCAAACAACATCTACATCAATTTGTGAACGTAATTAGAGCACATTTAGCTATATTCATACCAAAGCAAGAAACAGATTGAAGTTTGAAAGACTTCAAAAACTTATATATACCTATTATAACATAAGGCTGAGGATGAGATATCAGAAAAGAATAAGCATTGACGAGATAAATAATAGTTTTAATCCTATTAACCTTGCCATATTTTTAAAGATGATGATCCATTAACAAAATGGCTACAAAAGAAAAAAAAAATCCTCTGTTAGATGGTCAAAACTCTGATTGGTTGCCCACAGATAATTATGACAATAAAATGAATGTTAAATAATCACGCCAATCTTAAAAAAAGAATGTGTCTCATTCAAGTTCAAGTCCAACACTAAGTCAGAGTGATGATGGTGGGGGTTTAAGTCCAGATGATGATGATGATGATGATGATGATGATGAAGGTAATGGTGATGGTGATGGTACGAATTTTGTTAATAATATGGATGTAAATTGACCTTATAGCCCACTTAAAAGAGAATTTGGGCTTGCTGCTACTAGTGGACTTATCATTAACATGGTAGAATATATAGTAAATCCATCTGCTAAATCTAGTAAGGGTCAAAGTGCATGTACAACTCGATCAAAAAGAAAAGCCAAGAAGCACCACTATAATATTTTTAGAGGTTATTCATCTTCAAGTAAGAGATCAAACTCTAGTAACTTTGAGTATAATAAATCATCCACTAGTACTCAAAGACATTACTATCATTGAAACAACCTAATTTTCAATCTCTTCATAATTATCCATCTCTACATGGTTATTATCCACCTCAAATGTATCCTTTACCACAAATGTATCCCTACTACAAATGTATCATCTTTAAATATATCCTTCACCTCAAATGTATCAAAAACAATGGCCATAGGGATGAAGATGGAGTCCACTTGGCTCTCAAAGTGAAGATAAAGAATTTGATCCTCCTCGTCATTCTACCATGTGATAAAATTTAAAATATATATTAATAATTATAGTTGATGGAATTTGAAATTATTATATTTTTAAGTTTGTAATTTTATTAAATATAGATGTTTAGTATTTAACATATTATGTTTGTTAATATTTGATTTGTCTAGAATTAATATTAAATATGAACTTGGCCAAGAAAAATTTTGTGGATAAACCAAATATGAATGCTTTATTATAATCTAAATAAAAACTGTGAATAATTTTCTTAAAAAAATAAAAAACATAGGTGTCGTAAACTATTTTTAAAATTGAGCAAAAAAATTCACGACTATGATGATCACAATTACTGCAATGATCTCCGTTATATTCAAAAATGCGATAAACGCGATATGACCAAAAACATGATCATGACTGCTATTTAAATCCTTGCCAGAGGCTATAATAAGGCAAATATGTTAATGGAGAATTTTAAAATGCAAGGAGTTTTCAATATATCAGTGAAAAATATATCGAGAAGATAGTTTCTAATCTAATTTAAACATGAAGAGACCATGATGACTATGAAACAACTAGGTTGGTCTTGGCTAAAGGAATGGTTTGTTGAGATTGCCCACTGGTTCTAGGACATGGAGTACAAGTACAGAACCACATGGCTGACAATGTATGAGGTTCCATGCACGCTGGAATTATGGTACTTTTAAAAATATATTCAACTTGTAGGGTGATTTAATCTCCATGGATGGCAAGACATGAAACTATAATGATCTAGGTTTCAAATAAAGGTTCTATAATGGAATAGTGGTCACAAAATTGCAATAGCGCCACCACCCACCACTGCTATCGGGAAAAATGCAGTTGAGAAATACCATTACACTTGAAATGGTGCGTAACAGTCTCTGAAAAATAGGGTAATGGGGAACAGTGACAATAATGGGTCGTTATTGATGCTATCCCCATTTTCTTTAATCACCGATTCAAATTAAACAAAAAAAAAAAACTTCAACACAAATAAAACAATTGAGAAGACTACTAGAGCAAAAGCAAAAATAAAAGCAAAAAGATAACTCAAATCTTATATTCTCAATTTCAACATCAGTAAAAAAAAAGTTAGAAAATAGTATCAAATGATTTATCAACAATTCAATCGGTAACAACCCTAATTTAATCCGTAATTTATTCAAATTCAAATCAGCTTCAAATTCTGAATCAACATCAAGATTAAAGGAAGTAAGAAAAAGTTAAATTAACCTTTTTTTAGTAAAATTTCTATAGAATAATATTGATCTTTGTGAGAATCTGAAAGAGATGTGGCCGAGGTACTCTGTAAGCAATGGCATTGACGAGGGTAAGCGGCAAATACAGAGAGAAAAATGGGGAGAAAAAGAAGACATGAAGAAGAGTTGATGATGAGGGTTTTTAGTAATCAAATTTTGGGGGAAATTTGGGGGGGGTTGTCTGCTATTGAGTGGGACGCGTGGGTGCTGAGTGGAGTGGGGTGGATGAGTTTTTTTTATTTAATTTTGTAATTAATTATATTAAAATATAAGTTTGAAAATTTGTAATTTTTGAAATTATTTATATGGATTTTAGATAAAAATTTTAATAAATTTTTTTTGTATAAGTTAGATGAAAAATAATTAAAATTAAATATTATATTTTGGTTTGGCTATTTATTAATTTATGATTTTGTATTTGAAATTTAATAATTTTTTATTTTTGTATTTATATTTTTGTTAATTCTTTTGCTATTAGATTAATTCTTATTAATTTATAACTATAGTTGATGGAATTTGAAATTATTATATTTTAAGTTTATAATTTTATTAAATATGGATGTTTGGTATTTAACATATTATATTTGGTTAATATTTTGATTTGTCTAGAATTAATATTAAATATGAACTTGGCTCAAGCAAAAATTTTGTTACCAAACTAAATATGAATGCTTTATTATAATCTAAATAAAATTATGAATAACTTTTTTAAAAAATAAAAAACATAAAATATCATAAACTGTTTTAAAAATCATTAAATAAGAGTTTTTATAATTATTATATTTTATAATAAATTATATAAAATTAAAAAAAAATTACGATCACAATAATCGCGATGACTGTAATTATCTTTGTTATATTAAAAAATGTGATAAACACAAAATAATAAAAATATGTGATCACAATCGCTATTTAAATCCCTAAAATTTATGTGAGTAGAGTATTGTATTTATCATGACTAACCAGCTGGAGAAAATAGATGAAGTCATCAGTCTTAATTGTGGTGGTAAAAGCTAAAAGATAGGGGCAACTGAAGTAGGGTCAGATGTAATCTCCTTGTTTCACCACTGCTGCTACTTTTATACGAGCTATAAAAACTCCAGTTACAGCAACGATGGGGATCATGAATTTAGAAGACGTGGAAGATAAACAGTTGCATGATAGGCTTGAAGATGAACATTATGATCCGGGCGTTAATATGAATGAGTTGGAAATTGTGGCGAAGACTAAGGAACGGTTCATGGGCATGAAAAATAGAGTTGAGGGAGCGGCTTTAAGGAAGATAACTGAAAGGCTACGGAGTACGAAGTAGTAGTTATCAGTGTTGATAACGAGAAAGAGGAATATAAAAGAAATGACATGTCAATACCTGGCACAAACGCAAGGAACGGATATGAACATGAAGTGGATTGTTCACCAGAATTAGGATTGGGGGGGGGGGGTGCGACTCATAAGAATGAGGAATGTGGGCCTGCTAATACACTTATGCCCAATAATGGAGGAATTTCAACAAATGAAAAAGAAGTTAGTAAGGAAAATCCTCTGGAGAAAGTGGGCTTATGGGAGAGATATTGGGCCAAAAAGTGAACAAGGAAGTGGCGGTGGAGCAAAATGGATTTGCAAACAGACATATTGGGCCCAAAAGTGAATAAAGAAGTGGCTGTGGGGATGTAGTGATCTATAAATTGATCGAGATGGAGCTAATAGATTGGCAATTGGCCTGAGTTATTAGGTACTGGTTGAAGCTGGTTTTTTTTTTTTCTTTGTTAATTTGAGGTAGTTTGCTGGTCCTTTATGTCTGGGTGGAATATTAGAGAGATGATTTGTTTTGCAAAATGAGGTGTGTAGAAAAATATGGTGATTCTTTATAAATTTGATATGGTGTTAATTCAGGGAAATGAATTGGAGGTAATCTAAGATATGGTTTAGGCTTGATGTGGATTCGATTGGTGTTTCTCACTAGTATCTGGTTGTTCGAGGGGGAAGGATGTTAATGATTTGGGATTGAAGTAATTTTAGGAATTGTGTTTCAGGTATTAGAGTCAAATGGCTTTAAAGGGTTGCTTTTGGTGTCAAAAGTGGAAATGCGGCCATGGAAATTGTGGAATATTTCTCCACTAGTTGATTCTATGATTGGAGAGCTGATTGAAGTTAGACTAATCAATGTCTTTCGCGTAGATATTGGTACGTCAGACGAGTTGAATAAAGATGAGATGGAACGTTTTGAGATGTTCACCTCTTGGCGGTTTTGAGTTACTTGTATATTATGGGGGTGCAGTTTTGGGTTTCTACTGAAAAGTTTTAATTATAGAGTTTCAACTCTGTTTTTTACGAAACCAGATCTAATTTACCAAAATTTTGTAACGAAAAGGTTGGTTTCAAGTGAGAGTTTGCTCAAGTGAGAAAGTGAGAAAGTGAGAAATGTAATTCTCTTTTTAAGAGTCGGGGTAAGGAGTTTTTTTATTTTACAACTTGGGTTTTGTTTTGGTGAGTTCCGGAATAAGAAAATTTGTTCCAAGACTTGTGAAAAGCATAAGTAACATTTTGAATCAAGTTTTGAGGTCAATTTGAGGTCAAATTGAGGTCGTTACAATAAGTTATAGATTCTTAAAATTGATAATATTAAAAAAATTTTGAAGATTGCGAAAGATATGTCTCAATTTGACTCCACTAAAAAGTCACTTGTTGAGACATTAATAAATACGTTAATTATCACGAAGTCTGATAATTCTCGTACCATGCATATGCATATCACTGAAATGTTAAATATAATAGTAATATTAACATGATAACAGAAGTGAGTAAAAGTTTTTTTGTGCAATTTATTATAAATTCTTTACCTTCTAAGTATGATCCATTCCAAATAAATTACAATACTGTAAATGATAAATGAATGTAACTAAACTACAAAAAATACTTATTTAAGAGGAAGTAAAGCTTAAAAAACAAGAAATTCACTCAATTAATCTCATAGACTAGCCAGGAGCTAAAAAGAAATTAGTAAAGAAAAATGGAAAAGGCAATAAAAAACCATTAAAGATTAATGCGTCACCTGCTCAAATCCATAAAAAAAAAAAAAAAAAAGTGTCATTTCTATAGAAAATTCAAACATTATAAAAGAGATTACCTAAAATGTAAGGCATGATTTGAAAAGAATGGTAAGCCTAATGCTTTTGTATATATTGAAGTAAATTTGATAATAGTTCCTTATAATAGTTAGTAGATTGATTCTGATTGTACCACTCATTTCAAATATGATGCAGGGATTCCTTACAACCCTAACCATAAATCCAAATGAAGATTTTGTTTTTATAGGAAGCTGAGTCTAATCTCCAGTTGAAGCCATTGAAACTTATTGTTTAATTTTAGACACTAGACACCATTTAAGTCTTTTTCAAACTTTTTATGTCTCTTCCATTTCTTAAAATTTAGTTTCTTTGTCTAAACATGGCACATCTGGATACTTCTTTAAGTTCATAAATGGATGTTTTAATTTTTTAAACATAATTATTTTATTGGCTTTGATATTTTATGTGATGGTTTATACAAATTAAATTTTGATAACATTTTTGTTGAGACCTTATTAACCTTGCATCATAATATTGGTACTAAACATGGTTTTATGAATGAAAATTCAGCTTACTTGTGGCATAAACCTTTGGGTCATATATCTAAAAGAAGAATATAAAGATTGATAAAAAATGAAATGCTTCATAATTTAGATTTTATTGATTTTGGTATTTGTGTACATTATATTAAAGAAAAACACACAAAACATAGAATTAAGAAAGTAGCGACACGTAGTACACAACTCCTTGATATTATACATACTGATATTTATAGACTTTTTTACGTTTAATCTTTTGATAGAGAAAATATTTTATCACCTTTATTGATGATTTTTTACGTTATGATTATGTTTACTTATTGTATAAAAAATCCTAATCAGTAAATGGTTTAGTGGTATTTATTAATGAGGTTAAAAGACAATTAGACAGTAAGGTAAAATTTGTTAGATTTGACAAAGGTGATAAATATTATGGAAGGTACGATGAAAATGGACAATGACCTAGTCCATTTGTTGAATTCTTTGAAAAACATGGCATATATGCTCAATACACAATGACAAGTATAGCTCAATAAAATGGTGTTGTAAAAATATGTAACCAAGCTTTAATGGACATGGTTAAAGTATGTTAAGCAATTCTTCTTTACCATCATCATTGTAGATGCATGTTTTGAAAACTGCTATGTATTATTTAAATAAGGTTCTTAGTAAGACAATTTCAAAGATGTCTTTTAAATTGTGGATGAAAAGAAAACCTAATTTAAGGCACCTAGGTGTTTAGGGTTGCCAATGAAAGTAAGAATTTATAAACCACATAAAAATAAACTAAATTCAAGAATAATCAATGGTTTTTTCATTGGTTATTCAAAAAAATCTAAAAGGTGTAGATTTTACTATCTTTGCCATATTACAAGAATTATTTAAAACTGAAAATGCTAGGTTCATTGAAAATGGTGAAATAAGTGGGACTGTGAAGCCACACAAAGTGAAATTTGAGTAAGTTAGGATGCAAATTCCTTTACCCATAACTTCTTTTCAAACCTATAGTTGTTGAAAACTGTAACAACTTACAAAAACAACAAATAAATGATTAAACACCCTATAATGAAATTATTGCCAATGAACCTACAATAGATGAACCATGTGAGGTGGCATTAAAAAGATCTCAAAGGTAAAAGAGATATACTATTTTTAATAAATATATGGTTTATCTACAAGAGTCAAAATTTGATTTAGAAATTGATGAGGATCCAACTTCCTTTTTACAAGCCATAAAAAGTGTTAATTTTACTAAAAGTTAGATACCATGAAAGAAGAGTTGAAATCAAAGATCATAATGATGTTTAGGATCTTGTTGAATTACCAAAAAGTTGTAAAAGTGTTTAGTGTAAATGGGTCTTTGAGATGAAATGCGACTCGAATGATAATATTGAATGATTTAAGGCTAGATTTGTTGCCAAAGGTTTTACTCAAAATGATAGCATGGATTATAAAGATACATTTTCTACTGTTTCTAAAAAAGACTCATTTAGAATTATTATGGCAATATTAGCTCATTATGACTTAAAGTTATATCAAATGAATCTGAAAACAACTTTCTTGAATGAAACTTTAGAGAAAGAGGATTACAAGGAATGACCTGAGGGTTTTTCAATTAAATAAAAGGAATACATGATGTGTAAACTTTAAAAGTCAATACATAGACTTAAACAAGCTTCTAAATAATGGCATTTTAAGTGCAATGATATTATTACTTTGGATATAAAAAAACACTATTGATCAGTATAGATATTTGAAGGTTAGTGATAGTAAGTTCATATTTCTAATTTTGTATGTTAATGACATTTTTCTTTTCTAATAATGATATTGGCTTATTATATGAGACCAAGAAAAATTCTCTTTAAAAATTTTGAAATGAAAGATATAGGTAAGGCATTTTATGTAATTAGAATTGAAATATTCAATGGTAGATAACAAGGATTGTTATGATTGTCTTAAACAACATTTATTAATAAAGTCCTAGAGATATTTAAAATGGAAAAATGCTCTACAAGTGTTGTTTCAATTGAAAAGGAGACAAATTGGGCTTTATACAATGTCTAAAGAATTAATTAGAAGGCATATAAATGGAACAAATTCCTTATACATCTATTATTGGAAACTTGATGTATGCTTAAACTTATAACAGACCAGACATTAGTTTTAGTGTCGGAATGCTGGGCAGGTATTAAGTAATCATGACTAAGTCATTGGAGGGTTAGAAATAAAGTATTAAAATACTTGCAAGGAACAAAAGATGACATGCTCACTTATAAAAGGTTCAATTATTTTAAGGTGATAGGATATTCAAATTCAGATTTTGCTGGTTGTGTGGATACCAAAAAATCCATATTTGCTATTTGTTTTTGTTAGTCGACGGAGCGATCTCATGGAAAAGTGTAAAGTGGTTTGTTATTGCTACATCCATTATAGTAGTTGAGTTTGTGGTATGTTTTGAAGCTGCTATTTATAGTTTATGGTTCTGGATTTTATTTTAGGACTTTAAATTATCGACAATATTGTGAAGTCATGAAAATTTATTGTGATAATATTGCAGTAGTTTTTTTTTTCTAAAAATGACGAGTATATAAAAGGTGCTAAACACATAAAATTGAAATACTTTGTTGTTAAAAAGGAAATCCATAAACAAAAAGTGTCAATTGAACACATTAGCACCAACCTTATGGTTATAAATCCATTAACAAAAGGTTTGCCCTAAAGACATTTAATGAACATGTTGAAAGAATGGGTATTATTGAAAATCATTATTGACATTACGATAAATTTTTATATTCATTAAGTATTTAATGTTCTAAGCTCTTTTAATTACTATTTTTGAATTGTTAATACAGATTATTCCATTATATTAGTATATGTACGTAATTGAATTATGTGAATGTAATAAGATTTGTCTCTAACAAAAACATTATTATTTAAACATTATGATATCTTTTATTACAATCATATTGAGTATAAAACTAATATTGTGACACATAGAAGGGACTATGTCGAGCTAATAACATACAACCGCTATGATCCTTATTAGTTTTTGCTTAATGATAATTTATGATTTAATCAATTTAAGAAAGAACTTAGCTTATATTCTCAACGTTATGTTCTATTATTAAACCATAAAGTTGAATAATTCCACATAGGCCACGTGAAAAAATATTAGATATTATGCAGCCTACATGCCCGTTATCTAACTTAAAATATCTTTTATTTATGGTTTAATAATTAAGTAAATAAGTTACTAATTATAGTTTAATAACTATTAAATATTATTAAACTCCTATTGATCAATTAAACAAAAGTTTTGTTTAATGAATATTTAAAAAAAAAGTTTCGTTTAAATGAATGCATTTAAAACATAAGGAGTTTTGTTTATAAATGAATGAGAGTTTTGTTAATAAATCACCCTTTGATGGAAAGTGTGAATAAAGATCATTAAATAAAGGAAAGAAACGCTATTTTTTTTTTGCTTATATAAAATGATGCTTTCTATCCATTAAGAGAGAGAAAAATAAAGTTTCATAAAAAAAATTTTCTATTAACAAATTTATTATGGATTAAGTTATGCTTTTCTTTAATTAGAAAATTGTGAAAATCATTTTATTCTAAGATTTTAGGCATTAATATTATCCAAAAATAAGATTCAATTTACATATTAAAGAAAATATATTATGCCAATGGTAGATGATGATGAACGACCATTGATTAAATCTAAGATTAGTAAGGGTTTGTTGGTTGAAGGAAGAAAGGTGAAGAGAAGGAATAAGTCAAGAGAGAAAAAATATAAGAAAAATTTTGACGGTTAACCTAAATAGTTCATACACTTTCTTTAAAACTTAGAAATTTTGCTTCTTTAATTTTTCTTCATCTTGACTTCTTTTATTAAAAAAAAGGTTAATTTTTAAGCATATTTTTAGGAGAAAAAATTTTATTCTAATTGGATTAGACTTAAAGTAAGCACATATCATCACCTTTTGTTCACGTATTTTGAAAAACTAATTATTTTCTTGACCTTCTCTTTAAGATATGAGTCAATCAAGATTGTGATCTAGTGGCATGGTTATAGTTTTGTAACTCATTTTTATAAATAATATTTTCTTTTAATTTAAAAATTATCATAGTACTTGCATGTGTGACATCTTTTATAGATATATAAATGTCAAAACTTTCAACAAAAAGGATAATTTTTCCTAAGTGGATACCATAATTTTTGACATATGAATGACCTAAATTAATGTCATGGATCTTGTAATTAATTTGTTTGATTTTATTTGAATTAATTAGATTTACTCTTTTCTAAATATATGTTGTTTTACCTTTTACAACTCCATTCATAATTGAAAAATATTTAATTCACCTAAAATCATACTAATTTGTTATAATTATTTTTAACATTTTTAAAACTAATTTCTTAATTTATAAATTCCCTCATAAATTAGATTTAAAATTTTTAAAAATTTTAAATGCGAAACCAGATGGTTAGAATATGAACTTTAAGCCATTCAATATTTTTACCTTTTACTTTGTGTTTACTATTATAAATATAACTATATAGTCAAGCATTTAAATAATATATTAGTTAATAACTTTATAATGCAAGTATTATATTAGATATTTTTAAAATTTAGATACTATATTAAATATTTCATTATAATTCAAAGGGCATTCATAACATTAATCATTTTTATTTTTTGAACTAATTTTTTTATTTTCTCTGTGGTTGTAGGTAATATTTGATAAAAAAATGTCATTATTTACCTTGAATCACATAAATTCAATGCTAAATTTATAACATCCAATTTCAATAGTATAAATAAATAGGTTGTTTCTTTGCATTAATACCACTATATTGCTTCTTTTGTTTTTATTTTGATTTCTTTGCTTCATTTCATTGTTTTATTTTTCTTTCATTTCATTTCCTTTCTCATGAACACATGCTACTTTTGTTAGTTTATTTCCTTCTTATATTTTGCTTTCAATTTTATATTTTTTTTCTTTGTGATGCTTTTATGTAACTTTTTTTTCTATAATTTTTACTATAACCATGTATTTTATCTCTCTTTTATTCTTTTTTCTTTTTTTTTCTATCATCCATTATTTATTTTATTAATCTATAATAAAAGTGTTCTAAATTTAAATCTTTTGTTTTCAATGACTATATATCAATTGTAAATGAAAATTTTCATTATATTATTTAACCATTCATTTTTTGAGAAATTTTGAGATGAAAATATTTTCACAATAGTGGAGATTAATTTTTTAAGTATGATAACTTAACAAATAGTTTGAGAAACTAAGCAAAACAAAGCTAGAATATGGCTTTGGCAAGGAGCAATCAATTGCCTATATAAGGTAGTAAACTACCCATGGCTTTTAGGGAAACAAAAAAACTTCTGTTAAAAAAATGAATCAGATGGCCAGCTAGGGTAGTCGACTTCTCTTCCTAAAAAAGTCATTTTTTTTCTTATGAAATTAAACTAAGGTAGTCAGATGCTCATGTATGAAATTCGATTGCCCTAGTTCGAAAAAATGTGATTTTTGAAGAATGATAAGGGGTTTCTCTTGAAATGAGTTGTAATCATTCAAAAGTATTCTTTCACTTATAAAAGATAAATAATTACATCTATAATTATTCAAAAAGATGTGTTTTTAATGAAATATCAAAATTGTTAAATAAAATAACAAAAATTAGAAGACACAACATTGATTTCATTCTCTATAAATAGAGATGAAAGAACATATTTAAAAGTGGTTGAAAATTTCAAATACTTCAAAATTCTTCTTCATCTCACTCTCAAACTAAACAACAACTCTTTTAGACTTGTTTTACTACAGAAAATCTAGCCTAAGACTATATATTTCCATTTTACATCAATAGTGTTTAGTCGTTTGAGTCTCACTAGAGCAAAGTGAATTCAAACAAGGCTTTCATTATATCTCATATTCTATTTGAACAACTCTTGTTGCATTCTTAGAATTTGTGGGAGCCAATAAGCCTAAAGAAAATTGGCATTTGCAAACACCTCTTGAAATCATATACTAACTTTATTCGATTTTCCTTTTTGGTGCCAATAGTTCAGTTCTCCTTTTTGGTGTCAATGGTCTACCATGAACATTAGCAAATCATCATGGATTCTAAAGGACCATTGCCCCCTTCAAACATTTTGAAATTCTTTTGCACATATGTTATTTTTTTTAATTATTATGATATTTTTTATAAATTAGTTAGGCCCCTTCAAACTTAAATTTATTGTGGTCATATGCATTATTGTTTATTCTATATATCTATTACATATATAGTAAAAGATAATTTGCATCTAAACATTGAACTCTTTGATTTGGATTTACTTATTATAAATATTTTTCAATTTAAAAAGAATAAATTTGCAATTACTAAATTTTTTTTAAACTTGTAAATTTAAGTTTATCGTATATACGAGTACTAGAATAACTATAACTGAATTGATAAATATTCATTTGGGATCCTTTTCCTTTTTTCAACCTATTTGTTTTTACTATATCTTGCATGCTCTTTGTCTTTAAAAATGTTATGTCAAAATAATCAACATGATTAGCATAAGTACCTATTCATTTTCATAATTTAAAAAATACCATGTAAAAAATGTAAGGTTTCAACTTATCATACCAAAGTCTCTACCCTATTGTTTTAAAATCTATTTTTTATTTAAAAATATATTTTTTTATGATTTTTTACTTTAACATTTAAAATATTAAATATGATAATTTAATATGTTAATAATGTAAAAAATATAATGATTTTGTTTGGATAAAGAAGTTTAATAGTTATTTAGAAGTAAAAATCATAAGATCGATTGCTTAATATATTTATTTTGTTATAAATATTGAAGAATAAATATGAACATAACCATCTCTTGAAATGCTAAAGACTTACTTGATTTGTGAAAACAGAGCGAAAATGTTGTGGAAGATCACTGACTTGATTCATTAATCAAGAACAAAATCACGTATTCGAAAATTGTTCATATTTCGCAGTGTAAATCCTTTAACACCAATGTAAGAGATTCCTCTTACAGTTCCTTTCTATTCTCTATCGAACTCTCTCTTTCCTTGTCTCTAAAATGATTTTTACATTACTAATCACAAAATGGCCATATTCCATTTATAAGGGTAAAATACATCATTAGTCACCCAATTATATGTGTCTTTTTAAAATGGTCACCTAACCATTAATTTTTCAATTTAGTCACTTAAGTTTAAATATTTTTTCTTGTAACTTAGCTATTAATCTCTAACAGCATGTTGACATGACAATGCTATGCTAGCTATCGGATGCCATGTGGTACTACATCATTTAACTAGTCACATGACATTAGTGATAGCTGCTGTGGTAGATAATGTGACAATATCAGGTGGTGCATGACTGTTAATGTGTCATTGCCATGTTAACACATAGTTAGAGACTAATAATTAGTGATAAAAAAATACTTTCTTAAACTTAACTGACTAAATAAAAAATTATTAGTTAAATGATCATTATAAAAACACAACCATAATTGAATGACCAATGTGGCATTTTATCCTATATAAAAAAGATAAAGGGCAATAGTATGCTTATGCCATTTGAATTCAAAATTAAATGGACAACAACTACCTAAGGCAATTTCATGTTTTGTATCAAACCAAGACAATGTGATAACTAACCTATGATAGATATTTTCCATGTAAGATTTTTATCCACCTATTTTGGACAAATCATTCTTACATTTTCCATTCAAACAGAATAAGTGTCAAACTCTCATGATCATAAAAAAGTTTTCTTTATACAAAGAAGTAAGCTATGCACCTAGATACTTTAATAGCTTAGTTGCTATATGATTGATAGGTACATATAACAACTATAATCACAACTAACCGTTATACAACTGTTAGGTGTACATAACAACTTACAAGCTCAAGTAAAGTAAGTGTGCAGCACCTTAGACCATTTCATTTCAAGTTTTTCACGATCTTTTTTTTATCACATTGTATGATACACTTGGGTTTTCACAATTATATCCAAAACATGAAACAAAACTAATCGGTGAATACAACCACATGTAACACTAAAATGATCTTCCCTTCTTACTAAAATCTTTTAATTTCAATTCAACTACTCTCTAGATATGCTCTATTTGGTTGAATCATTCATGACCATTGGTAACATTCCAATATAGCTAACATTGAATTGGAATCTTAAGAAACAATGAAAAGTCCTTAACAATGCTACATTGAGATCCTTTTGATCTTAAAGGTCTCATACAACTAAAAAGTGAAGATTGAATCTTCTGTTACCTTTTATTGGTCAAACAATGCACATGTAGAATGAAACATATTCTACGATATTACTTTCCTTTTATCATTGTGCTTATGCCTTTATCATTATTATATCAATACCGTATAGGTGATAGTTCAAATATTGTAGTATCTTATTTGAGTCCACAACTTTACTTGATTTATCACAATCAACATGGCTTCCACCTGGCATTAAAATAGACAAAATGACTTGTGGATTTGTTCACTTTTGGTCAAAAATCTCAATATCAAGTGACTTTATCTTGATCCCTTATTTAGGCAATTTCATTTTACGTTTGGGTTCTCAATCCACAGCTTAAAATAAATTGCACCTCTCTGACATCAAACCATTAGGGCGATTGCTTATATGAGAAAGTCAATTATTTATTCGACATACATTTCAAATTATATCACATATGTACATATCCGAATACATGTGTGTAAGCATTATGCAATAAAGTATTAAACTTAAAGGCATTAATTGTATCCAAAATATGTCAACTCAAATGGAAAATATCATAAATTGTTCACATGGAACATCTTAATCACTACATTAGCATTTATGCAACCCTAGAGATTTCATATGGTTATGAAATATATTTCTAAGCATAGGCTTAGTAAATGGATTTGTAATTATCTCATGCATGAAAATGTACTACATGTTCACTTTCTTTTAAACAACCATATCTCTCACAAGATTATACTTGGTATCTTTGTGTTTGGTCTTTGGTCTTTGGGATCTTTTTGTAAATGTGGTTGCTACTTGACTACTACAAATCACTAATATTGAGTCAGAATTGTTTTTCTTGATTTTCAAATAATTCAAAATCTCTTAAACCAAACAGCCTCTTGCATTACTATTAAAAATGCTACAAATTCAGCTTTCATTGTAGATAGTTCTATTCAAGTCTATTTCTTATTGATCCATGATATGGCCCTATTATTCAATAAAAATATATTGTTAGAGGTAGATTTCCTTTCATTTAAATCTCCTCCCTAATTGGTGTTTGTAAAACCAATTAAAAGTAAATCACTTCTTTGATACCACAAAAAATAATGCAAAATACCTTTATTATACCTTAATATTCTTTCCATGGCTTTTCAATTTGATTGATCTAGATTAGATTAATATTTGCTTACCATGCCCAATGCATAGTAGATGTCCACACATGTGCATATTATAGCGCATATAAGGCTTTCAATAGCATTAGAGTAAGAAATTTTTTCAAATTGTTCCTTCACCTTTTGCCACAGAAATATCAATTTGTTTATAGTCTTGCATGTTGAATCATTTAATAATGTTGTTAATAGATTACTTTTGTGAAAGAGCCAACAATTTCTTAAAATGATCTTTGTTAATTCTTAAATCAAGTATGTGAGTTGTTTTGTCCATGTCTTTTATTTCAAACTTAAGGATAACTAATTTTTCACCATAGTGATACTTTTTATTATTTCTAGCTAACAGTATGTCATCCACATAATATGACAAGATCACAAACTAGTCTTTAACTTTTTTGACATACACATAGTAATCTTTATTAATCATAATAAAATCATATGAAATTATCCTTTGATGAAATCTAATGTACCACTACTTGTAAGATTCTTTTAGACCACAAATTGATCTTAATAGTTTGCACATTTTTGTGCTATTGACCTTTGTCACTGAAACCTATAGGTCGTTATATATAGATTTCTTCTTACAATTATACATTTAGAAAGGCACTTGTCACATCCATTTTATATAACTTTAAATCTAAACAGGCTACTATGGTTAGAATTATGTTGTTTTGAGAGATCAATAAATTCCCATATATTATTTTATTTTAAATTCCATCTCTTTTTGTATTACTTTCATCCACATTTATTTTACTTAACATGTGATTTTTGTGAAACAAATTCAACAAATTCATCAACTTTAGTCATGCTCCTACTTGAATGAGATACTGTTGGTTATTGATCAGGAATGTGCATTAATTAATATGTAACTTATCAAATCATTTACGTCTTCCATCTCATAAAGAAACATTTCCTAATTCAATTCACCCATATTTTAGAAACTCATTTTCTAGAAAAGTGTCATTCTCATAATCAAAATCTTATTATACTCATACTCAATTTTTCATTAATGAACACATCCCTTTCAAATGTTAAGTGTATTACACAAATATACTCATTTTGCATTGTGGGTCTAACTTGCCATGTGGATAAGTGGACTCATGAACATAGGCAATAGAATCTTAAGGTCTCAAATTATTGATATTGTTCTATCAATCCACAATTCATTGAAAGTGGTTGTAGTTAACTTAAAAGATATTTGAGTGAGTATATACATAGCTAATAACAATATATCAACTCAGAAATGATTTCCAAACTTACTTAGACTAATATTAACCTAATCATTTGTAGAGAGTTTTATTTCTTCTCTCCATAATACCGTTTTGTTATTGAATCATTGAAATGGTTAATTACCTATCAATACCATGTTTATCATATAACTATGTGAACTAATCAGACAAGTACTCACATCTATGATCAATTCTCAATGCTTTAATGTTTTTATCCAAATGATTTTTTCACTAAGTACACATAATTTCAAAGCACATTTAAGCTTCAGACTTATAAAGACTCAAAAGACAAAATTGAAATGTGTACTAGTGTCAATAAATCTAATGAAATATTGACCTCCACTACATGCCTTTACATACACCAAGTCACAAATGTTAGAATGTATTAATTACAATGGAACTTTAACACTAGTTTTTTTATTGAATAGTTTTCTTGCCTTTTTATTACTATATAATATTCACATAATGGTAGATTAACCTTTCTTATAGGGCAATATAATCTCTTTTTTTAATAATCTATCCATTCTTTGTTAACTCATATGGCCTAGTCCAATATGCTAAACATTCATATAAATATTGGCAAAAAGAAAAATTATTATTATTTAGATCATGCATAAAAAATATCTAAAACAATAGACCATTTGATCAATACACAGATCCATAATGATTTGTTTCCAAAAATAAATCCACATCAATTTTATTGAAATTCATAACATATCTTTAATTAAAAAGAACTATGACAAAACTAAATTCCCTCGAATGTCCAAAGCAAATAAAAAATTATATAGATGAAGGTTTTTCACCATACACGTTCAACTTATAAGTGCTAATGCCTTTTACTTTTATCCTTAAAATGTTTCTTACATAAATCTATTTTGTTCCTCTCTCATGCTACATGATCGTGGCCTCTAAGTCTTCTTTGGCTCATTACATTTAGAAGTAAAATGGCTCTCACTACCATAGTTAAAGCATTTGATTTTAACGTTATTTTTCTTAGACTGAGCTTTGGGACCTTTTTTCTTTGCCACTTTGACAACTATTTTATCTTTAGGAGGCCTCACCTTATTCCCATTATATGGTTTTTTGAAAGCCAACATCTTACTTTAAACTTGTGTACACTATATACATATCAACACTAAAGCTATATGTTTCTTATTCGACCTTCTTTTAATTGAAGATGACAAGAAGCATCATAAAAAATCTTTATACTTTTATTGTGGGTTAGGTGAATCATCATTTGCTTTTGATTATGTAGCAAAGAACAAATAATAGTTTGAGCCCATTGTTCATCTGTCAGAGAGTGTTGAACCTCTTTAAGTTCATTAATCATGTTTGATGTTTACCTTACATACTATCTCATATTATAATTAAATGAGCATCTTATAAATGTCAAACATTATAATGAATGGTTTAAGTTTGATAATCAAAATTTCACTAACCTTTTCTTTCAATGCAATTTACATCTCTTTAGCAATATCATGCTACTTAACTCATGCATGATATCACTTTCCATACTACTTAGTAACATAATGCGAGCAATGAAGTTTTTTTTAGCAATATCATGCTACTTAACTCATGCATGATAACACTTTTCATACTACTTAGTAACATAATGCGAGCAATGAAGTTTTCTCTATATAGGCTTCATAAGCTTTTATTCTAGTCTATATTAGGATGTCTTCCTAAACTCAAGCTCTATTAGGACAATGTTCAGAATTCCAAGAACCTCTTTTTTTTTACTAACACATACTAGTTCATTATACACCAAATTTCATATTTATCTCCATTCATTAGCTATATACTTAAATACAAAAGCCATATTCAAAGAATAATTCTAAATTGTAAGACTTATGCACTAATTAATTCCTAGCATTATGCATATCTATTTTGTGACAATGTTACAAATAAATCAATGACAATCATTCACATAAAAATAAAACAAAAGGTTATTATGTTCATAGTCAATTTTTATTCTTAATGTGTTTGATTATTAGTTACTTCATTCCATTGTGTAAAATTTATCATTTTAAAATAACTCATTTATCAAAACCTTAGAACTCTCACTAACCATAAGATTACTTTTAATCAATAACATACATTATTGGATTGACATAGACAAATCTCACAAAGCATGTACATACTAAGCACATAAACAAGTTTCATCATTAAATATAGAAATGTTTATTTAAACAAAATTCCCATTCAGTATATTCACTTGTTTAGTAACTACGATGGAATTCATAAATTCGTTTGATAATTCTATATTCTTATTAGTCATCAATGGAGTTTCAAAAATTTTATGCTTTCCAATATAAAAACTTGAGCCAATAGAGAGGGTTGCACCACTTATTGCCCTTTATTCTCATATATTCACATAATTCTTTATCAAAGTTGTAACATTTGGATTTTCTTCTCGTTAGACGTCCAAAGATCTTTGAAAAAGATTCTTGTCTATTGCTAAAGAATGATTTATTCAACATCATATATATATATATATTTAGATTCTTTTTATATGCATGTTGCCATACAAGATCAACTCTTTAATCTATTGTTAACCCTAATGATACATCTCACAATTTCACAATCATTTGGATCGATCCATTATTATGTTAATTATTAAGCAACTTTATGGCTTTAAGTAATTATGGCATAGTCCTTATAACAATAGGAGTCATAACAATTAATTTAATGATTTTCTGTAATATATATACAAGAAATTTCTTGAACATGTAATTAATATAAGTCTCATAATGATTAAAACATATTTTCATCATTCTTGTGTAATTCATACTCCTAAAGTTAATCAAGGGTATTCAAAATTTTTAAAAATTTATCATTTTTGAAAGGAAAATGGTATAAGGTAGTCGATTACTGTGTTAGGCAATCAATTGCCTTCATTGTTTTTTAATTTGTTTGAAAAATCATGTAGGACATTCGAATGCCCTATGGAGGGAATTGAATGCTAGTTTGGAAAACATTCTATTTTGAAATTTTCGAGAGGTAGTTGAATGTTATCAAAAGATAGCCAATTGCTTGTTAAAATTTTATAGTTATTTTTAAAATTTTACCTGGGGCATTCAGATGCCCTGTCAATCATATAAATACTTAAGTTTTAAAAACTAAAAAACTTGATCCAAATGTTTCAAACGAAAAATGGCAACTTGCATGTGAATATTCCAAAACATTCACAATAACTTTCTACTATAAAATTACAAACTTTTGTGTAATTCTTCCATAGATTTTTAGATGAATTCTAGTAAGAATTCACGAACTCGTCAAAACAACTAAGCGAATAGGAATCAAGTCCTTACAACTCTAATACCAATGAAGAATAAATATGAACATAATCATATATCGAAATGTGAAAGACTTGATTTGCGAAGAGTTGCGAAAAATTGCCAACTTGATTTACTAGTCAAGAATAAGATCATGCATTCAAAAATCATTTATATTCCATAATGTAAATCTTTAAACATTAAAGCAAGAGATTTCTTTGAGATTTCCTTTTTGTTCTTTCCCAAACTCTTTATTTCCTTATCTTTAAAATGATTTTTGCATCATTAATTACATAATGGCAATATGCCATATATATAAAGAAAACAAGGGGCGGCAGTATGCTTATTCCATTTGAATTCAAAATCAAATCGACAACTGCCTATGGTAGTTTGATGCCATGTATCAAACCAAGACAATGTGATAACTGCCATATGATAGTTATTTTCCTTGTAAAATTCTTATCCACTTATTTTGAGCAGATTTTTCTTACACGTATAGTTACATATTAACTTAATTGTAATTTTGGTTTTCATATGTTATGTTTAAAATTTAATTTTTTATTATTAGTAAATCTAATATATTTGAAAAAAAATAAAAATAAATTTATTATTGCAAAATATAACTTGGTCCCCTCAAAATTAAACATAAAAATCTACGATTGATCATTAGTGGAAAGGATCATAGCATCACTAACAAGAAAGACAATCTCAAAAACAACATATTGTTACCAATTCATACTTCAGTTATTTGATTACGTAAGTGATTATAATATGTCGATGGTAGGTTACATTTGTGTTTTATTTTGATAATTTTGATTTTATTCTCCAAATATATTTCATTATTGAAATACTAAAAAAAATGAAAAAAATTCATAAGTCACAATAAATGATGGAGTAGCTTGAAATCAATCTAATTATTTATTGATATAATTTTGAGTAAGTTTTTAAGTGAACTGTTTGAAAAAACTTACTTTATAACTTTAATTGGAGATACAATTCATATTATTGCATCTCTACTCATTATAGCTTACAAAAGAATTGTCTTAATTTTCTAAGTGTAAAAATTAAATTTATTTGTTCTAGCTTCATTTGTAATAGATGATCAGTTTATTAGAGTTAAGGAAATCAATCCACTTTCTCTATCTTCTTATTTGTTTTATGCTTTTCGGTCTCCATTTTACAGTCCTCTTTTTATTTAAAACTATTTTAGATTTTACTTACCCAATAAGTGGTAACTTAAAATTAAATTCATTCAAAACCAAAAATAAATGGCACTAGAAAAACTAGTCAACTACGTCAAATTATAAGAGCATTATAATATGGTAATAGGGTATTTTAGTAATTATGTCAAAAATGGGTATTATAATAATTTTAATTAATCATAGAAAGAGGGAAATTACAGTTAACTTTGAGGTTTGTAATTCAATTTTCAAGTAATAAAAAAAAAGCATTATAATCATTTATAAGGAGATTCATTTCATATTACTGTATGAATGTTAAAATTTAATTCATAATTATAAAAAATCAAAAAGGTATTTTCATACTTATGCGTAGAAGGTATTATAATAATTTTAGCCAATTACAATAGAAGGGGTATTTTTTTTAATTATGATTGGAGGGGCATTAATGAAGTAAGTAATTATGGTTATAAGGTATTATAGTAATTTTAGCTATTATAATATAAGGGGTATTTTCGTAACTCCAATTAAAAGGTTTTAAAGTAATTTTGGTAAATTATAATGTGAGAGTATTTTCGTAAATATGGTAAGAGGAACATTATAGTAATTTTAGTAAATGATGGTAGGAGGGTATTTACGTAATTATGATTATAAGGATATTATAATAACTTTGACCAATTATAGTAAGAAGTGTATTTCAGTAATTGTATTAACATAGCCATTATAGTAATTTTAGTTAATCATAAAAAGAAAGGCATCACAGTCATTTTGAATGCATGTAATTTAATTATCAAGTAATTAAAATGATATTATGATAATTTTTAAGGTGATTAATTTCATATTATTGTATGAATGTTAAAATTTAATGCATAATCATAAAGCAATTAAAATGTTATTTTAGTAATTATGCTTAGAAAGCATTATAGTAATTTATGTCAATTGTAATATGAAAGGTATTTTTGTAATTATGATAGAAGATACATCATATGAAATAATCAAAAGGGCATTTTTGTTTAATTATGATAACAAAAGTATTATAATAATTTTGACCAATTATAGTAAAGGGAAAAAGAAAAAAAACATATACAATATACAATTAGTATCAAGTGAGTCTGATGAAAAAATTAATTCAAAGAAAATTTTATTAAATATTTTTTAAAAATTTAATTATGAAAAAAGTTTTAAAAGAAGGTAAAAAGGGACAAAAAGTTTGATATAAGTGGGTCTCAAATATGAAAAAATTCTTTTAAAAATGTAATTTTATAATTTTTAAAAGTATTTATCCAAAAATTTTTAAGAAAAGGTAAAAAAAAAAAGAAAAGAGTAAACAATAGAAAATGACATGCAATAACCAAAAAGAAACTTAATGCACATCATTCAAGTTTGGTCCAAAAGAATAAAAAAATCTTAATTACTTTTTTATTTAAAAAATAAAAAAAGATTAAAAGGAAAAAGCAAAAAAAAAATGATATAAATGGATTCCACACAAAAAAAAATACAATCTTTACAAATTTATATTTTTTATAATTTTAAAAAATTTATTAATTTTTTTAAAAAGAAAAAGTAAAAAAAATGGAATAAAACAAAAAAGAAAAGAGGGATCAATAAAGGGTTGACAGGTGACATCCAAATATTTAAAAATAATTATTAAAAAATTTAAAAAATTTGGCAAAAAAAGGTAAAAAAATAAATGAAAAAATAAAAAAAGGTGAAATGTGGCTTAGGTTTTGGTAATTTACTGCTTATCCATACATGATCAAAATTTAAGTAGTGGATGTTTCGTTAATTAGATTTATGCTTGAAAAACGTCCACAAAAATATCATAGCAATTACTATTAATAATTGATTTGCATGCATTTCTTATCAAGAAAATAAATTGATTTGCACTAATTGTAATTAACTAATATAAACTACGGGTGATTTTTATTTTTTATTTTTTTGGTACAAGATGATTAGGCTTTATATTAACATACAATTTCAAAGTCAAAATTTAAATTAATTTTGGTCATAAATATTAACCTATTCACTACAATCTCAACATGATTTTTTTTTTTTTTATATAAAACCACAACATGACTTAATTCTTTTCTTTTTTTTTTCTTTTGAAAGCTAAAAACATTTTATTAATAAGAGGGGATACAAGGTTATATCCAAGTCACAAAATTAAAATTTCTTTGAACTTCTAATTTAGCAAAGGAATCAACAAAATAATTAACTTCCTTAAACACATGCATAAAAAAAAAAGTTTTTTACACATGCATAAAGATTATACAACTTGTTTAAAATGTCGTTGTATTTTCATGGGCTTTCAGTAACTTTGTTTAATCAGGAAGTAACCACTAGTGAGTTCCTTTTAATAATAATCTCCAGAAAAGGATCAATGTTAGCATTAACCATTGTAGAAAGAGCTTTTAAGATAACAAATAGTTTTGTAAAATTTAAGTCTTGAATTCTAATGTGCTAAGAAAGATAAGTAGTACATTTCCTTTATAGTACCGAAAAAGACCCCTTATGCCTGCTGGACCAAGTTTGCCAATTACAGGTCATCAACATAAATTTTCCACACACCTTCAAGGGGGGATCGGTCAATGTTTTTAACTGATATGCTCAAGATATGCTCCACTGGCCATTGTAGTTGCACCAAATATTTTACGACAAAAGGTAGGATATAAAAAGATGATCAATAGTTTTGATCTCCTTATAGAAAGGACATTTATTCTCAACATTCCTTAGACATCTTTTTCTTTAAAGAACATTAATATCTGAAATGCTCTAAAAGGGGATCTTAAAACCATCACCTACATAAAAAAACAAACTATAATTTATGATGTTAGAAAACTCTTCTTTTTGCCAAATGTTTTGAATGTCTCTCCAGATCTGTGAAAGAGAATGGGGTGAGCAAAGAGCATAACACAAATCAACTAAGAGAAAGTTATATTTCTCACAAATCACATTCATCCACTAAGTACTTGACTCTCTTCCGAATTTCCATGGCCATTTCAATTATAAGGCCTGACACTATAAGAAATAACATTACTATTAACGAAATTTTCTGTCACTAATACCACTATTAGTGACAAAATGTTTCTTTAGTGATGGGTTTTTGTCGCTAAAACTTCGACGAAAAGTTCATAGTTAGTGATAATATTCCATTGTTAAATCTCATTCCATCACTAATACTTTTATTTTTAACGACAAAATTCCGTTGCTAATCCAAAATAATCCATCGTTAAAACTAATTTCCAACCAAATTAATTTTTAGTTAGTTTTTAAAAAATAAAAAAATTTCATTGGTGATGGTTTTAGGGACAAAAAATCTGTAACTAATTGTTTTGTAGATTTTATTGATAAAACCAATTAGCGATAAATTTTCTATTGCTAATACTTCTTCTAAAATATTTTGATATATTTCTAAATGCCATTGCTCAAAGTCTTTAACAGTGAAATTTTCATCACTAATTGTATTTTATAATATTTTTTTACAAGAAAATGTAAATAAATTTTCATTGTTAAAGCTTTTTAGCAACAAAAATTTTGTTGTTAAAAGGCAACAAAATTAATAATTTCTTGGTTTAGCCCTATTTCGGAGGATAAAACTTATCATAGATGAACAACCTGTCCTTCTAAAAGATTATTCCTTAGAGATTTAAGGCTAATTTTACATTTAGAAACCTATTAAAAATTATCCATATAGATTAGAATACACCTATATTGTACCATAATTCAACATTTAGTTCATTTTGATGAAATCTACCAATAGTACTTATATACACAAATAAGAAATTCATAGCTCTCGTCAAATATTTATGAAATTCATAAACATCCAACAATAAATCTAGTGCCATCCAAATAAATCCATCATCCTCAAACAATAACTTTTAACAATAAAAAGTTAATGTCACTGAGCACTACTTATTGATCTATGATGTCTTGAAAGTCCTACCACAAATGATTTGCCTCTAAGAAACTAATCACCATTAGTGAGTTTTAACAAGATCATCATCATTTCCTCCTGTGATTGATTATTAAGGCTTGTGGTTGCCTCATTTCATTGATTTCGTTTTGTAAATCATATCAGTGAATTTTAACAAGATCATCATCGTTTTCTCCTGCAATTGATTATTAAGGCTTGTGGTTGCCTCATTTCATTGATTTCATTTTGTAAATCAAATACCTTCCCTTTCAGATCATTGACTTTACTCAATGAACTAAAAGTGGAATTAAAGGTTACAGAACCATAAGCTGAGTAAGAAAAGCTACCATAAAAGGAGGATGAGGATACACCAAATATATCTACTGCATATGGTCTAGTCCCAAATCAATACACATGGCTATAAGTGGTTTGCAACCCACTAATAACTTGACACTAGGATTCAGATCAAACTTTAGATGAACAAATGTGTCTTTACCATACTTCCGATTTAATGAAAAGGTATAGTTTTCCTACAAGTGCATGTTTAACATGAGTTAGAGTTAAAAAGCTTTATTGTAATAATGGAAATGTTAAAAAGACACATACATAAAGTTATTTTCACTTACACTAACAATTTTGGACTTATTATCCATAAAATCACCTTGTCCCCTAAAAAGTTTATGGGTGCGATCTAACACATAAGCTATCATTTAAGCTCATGACTACATCCAATACCAGACAAGTTAGTATTTGTAAACTATAAATGATAAATAACATAGAATTAAACATTATCAAATATTGCAATTGAAGAGTTATTATCAATTTGTGCGCATACATAAAAAATGGACATGAGCCACTTATGTGCTTTGTGTTGCTTCCTTTTTTCTTTGTTAATTGATTTTTTTTTTATTTTGCTAGACTTTTGTTACCATGCATTGGTACCCTAATATTTTTTAATCAGTTCATCCTAAATTTCAACTTTAATCCAGTCTCATTAATTGTAACCTTGGCACACAAATATTTTTTTGTGCATAAAAAATCTCAATGCCTTTTTCCTTTCGATTTGTAGCATGTTTTTAAAACGTGCTTTACATATATCTTCCTATATTTTATGGGTAAAGTCTCAATAACATCAAAGATGTTGAATGATTATTACTTAATAGATGGCATATCTTGTGCTGGATGATTTATGGGTAGAGTATCATGCACTAGAGGCTCATAAGATAAGTGCTCTGATATTAAAAGGTCTATAGATAAAGGCTAGACCACTTGGAGCTATCTAAATTAAAAATGTACTAGTGCAATATTTAAGCAAGTAACACCTCTAAATAATGCTCTAAATCTAGATCTAGATCCACTAACTTTTGATTTATTAGAAAATTTTCCTATAGGCATTATAATTGCAATGTAACATATATAGTTAGTAATTAAATTAGATTGAACAAAATATAATATTTATCAATAATAATGTAAATGTATTTAACAATATATTGTGTGGTGGGCTACATTTTCCTGAGATGACTATATTAAGAAACAAATATAGTTGGTTCATGACATCTATAAAGGTAAATTGTACACATTAAGCGTAACCAACCAATAAGAATAAGGTCTTTTGCCCTAACGAAATAGATAAAAGCACATAAATCAAGTTTCACATTTCGAGGTTTAGCTACAAATGATATATGCTATGATTTAAATGTTGTCAAGCCTGACCATTAATCAAGTGAATAAGCACTCTCTCATGACTTCAATTATGCACATGCCATATCATAGACACTACAGTTTTTTTTTTTTTTTAGATATAAAGTCTTTAAAGTCTTGGTATAAGTGACAAGTAACACAAAATCTTGTAAGGAATTTGCTTTTACTTACCCTACTTAATTTTTTCGATTTATATTAAGGAAAACTATATACCGAATAATAGGTTAAATCAACATTCTCTTTATAAAACAATATGTAATTGTTCTTATATTCTTGTATTTTAACTAATTCAAGGCCAAAATTTACCGTCTTCTTCTTCATTTGATAGTAGGTTTTCAACAATTGATTATCTTTTAAAAGCATACCTTTTATCATCCCCATGAGATGATCAAATCATGCTTCATTCATGTTAAACACTAATTTACAATTTAAAAGTTGAGACACAATAGATAATGTTGTGTGTTTTGTGCAACCGACCACAACAGTTCATTTACAACATTCATTAGAGAAAAAAATTTTATGTCCCATGACTCGATTGTACCTTACATATCTAGACTTTGTATAAAAATCTCCATTGCAATTAAATTCAAATTTAGAGCATCCATAACCAATATGGCATATGGATTTTCTATCTCTATTTGACACTTTAGATTAAATTGTTGATCTCTATTTTTGGATGATTAACCTTATTCAACTTTTCTATAAAGGTACCAATTCATGTAATCAATGAAAAAAAAAACCTTTAGAGACATTCGATTTGCAAATTCTTAGATTTTGAAAGGAAAAGAGTTTTCAGGAGAAAGTGATATTGAAAGAAAATTTGTAATTCCTGAGTTTTCTTGACTTAGGAAATTTTTGTGATTGATTTAGAGAAATGTAAGATTATCTTATAAAGCCTTTTATTATATATTTTCCTTGATGACACATGAACAATATGAGACATTCATAACATGCTATTTTCATTGAAATTAAAGAATTTTGAAAAATATTTTTTTAATATTTTCAACAAAGATAATTTTACAATAGTAATTACGATCTTTATATTGATTGTCCCTACACAGAGAAAATAAATGGTCTTATTTACGTTTTATATGTAATAATATTAAGTAAATATATTTTATGTTTTATTTTAATTTTGTTATGAGTAGTAACAAAGACTAATGTTTTATCTTTAAAAGGTGATCTTTATTAAAATTTCAAAAATAATGTTTTAACATCTATTACGTTTTTATCTTAAAAATGCGATATTTGTTAAAATTTTAGAATTTCAAAAATAAAGTCTCAACAACCACTACATTTTTTTCCTTAAAATGTGATTTTTGTTAAAATTTTAGAATTTTAAAAATATAGTTTCAACAACTACTACTTTTTTTTTAATCTTAAAACATGATTTTTTTTAACATCCACTATGATTTTTAACTTTAAAATATGGTCTATGTTAAAATTCTAAATTTCAAAAATATTGTTTCAACATCCATTATATTTTTATCTTAAAAACATAGTTTTTTTTACATCTACTAGGTTTTATCTTAAAAATGAGGTATTTGTTAAAACTTCAAAATTTTAAAAATATAACTTCAATATGCGCTACATTTTTTGTTTTAAAAACAATGTTTTTGTTAAACTTTCAAATTTTCAAAAATATAATTTCAACATCCACTATGTTTTTATCTTAAAAATACGGTCTTTATTATTTTAGAATTTTGAAAATATAGTTTTAACATCCACTACGTTTTTTATCATTAAAACATAATTTTTGTTAAAATTTTAGAATTTTGAAAATAAAGTTTCAATAACCACTACGTTTTTTATTTTAAAAAGGTAGTCTTTGTTAAAATTTCATAATTTCAAAAATAAAGTTTTAACAACCACTATATTTTTTTATCCTAAAAACTTAGTAATTGTTGAAATTATAAATATAAAAAATCACATTTGTTTTATAATTTTAAGAGACTAGAAAAGATAATATAGTTTGTAAATGCAATTAAGTGAGGGTAAATTAGACAAAATTTTCACTTTCTTTCCAAAATCTTAAAAAACTTCACTGAGGGAAGAGTTTTTGATTCCTCATATTTTTTCTTTCTTTGATATTATTAAAAATTTTAGAAAATCTCAAGAATCAAATTTGTGAACCAAATTAAGTAACCAAGTTACCAAAAGTAAGATTTTGGCCAAGAATCTTACTTTCTTCTAAACCAAATGCTCCCTTATAATAAAGGTGCTTGTACACATCATCTTCTTGATAGAACTATTTATTTTAACACTTGTTGCAAGGACACTTAATTCTATTTCCACTAACAACATTCGTTTAAGAAAATGCAAAATTGATAAACTCTTTAACTCCATCCAATAATTCATTGATAATAAACTCATTTGTATCTAATCAATTATACATCCAACTTCTATCCTTATCCATTTTCAAACCTAACTAAATTTTAAAAAGTTCATAAGCACATAATTATTTATATAACCTAACTAAATTAAACATTAATTCTCAAAATTTTGTAAATTCCACTAAATTCAACAAATTTCTAATTTTGATAATAATTTCCCAATTTTGCTAATAATTTCATAAATTCATAAATTTCACAAATTCAATAATAAATTAAAATTTTTCAAATTTCCACAATAATTATATAAATTTCACAAAACACAATTTTCACAAAATATCTAAATTCCACAATAAATTCATAAATTCACAAGTTCTACAATTTTTACAAAAAAAGCACAATTTCTCAAATTTTTATAATAATTTCATAAATTCACAATGACAACAATTCCACAATTCCATTATCCACAAATTCAATGATAAATTAAAAATTTTCAAAATTTTACAATAATCATATAAATTTCACAAATTTAACAAAAAATAAAAAATTAATAACTCTAAATCATAATTATTCAATAATTGAAACAAATTAAAAATTTGTATTAAAAGAATTTTCATAGTGTTGTTCAACACGCTTACAAAAAAATTAATTAATTAGAAATATAAAAAATATATTAAATAAAATTTAAAAATAATTAAATTTCGTGATAACACCTCAAATGATGCCTAAATTAAAATCATAAATAAAATTCAAAACCCTAAAATCGTAAAATTATAAAAAAAAGATGATTTACTAGAATTTTGTTAAGCTTCTAGGTGTATGGATAAGATAAAGGATGATTTTAGGGCTAGGGGAAGCTGGGAACCGACAATGGGTAGCCGAAATTCGACCAAATTAGGGTGAAATGAGATTAGGAATCTCGGGCCAGTTTAGGGTCAGTTTGGGATTTTGGCTGGTTTCGACAGGGACCAGAAGTTAGGGACCACCAGTAAACTTCTGGTGGTTGGAAGGAAAGTGTGGCAATCATTGGTTGGCAGGCTGGGTGTTAAAAATGTTGGGGGCTGAAAGAGGAGGAAAGAGAAGAGAAAAGTAAAAAAAAAAAAAAAAAAATGGAAGAGAGAGAAAGGAAGGAATCTAAATTTTAAATCCAATTAGATTATTTTCTTAAAAAAATTTCATTTATTATAAAAAATGTTTTAAAATATTTTTTAACATTTTGTTTAATTTTTAGCAATGAAAACTTTCATCGCTAATTCCATTTGTATTGGTGGAATTAGTGACAAAAATCTAACGCTAAAATTGTTGCTAATTTTGGTTGCACTTGTTTTATTTTGACACGTCATATTAGCAATGGAAATTAAATATGCCGCTAATTGTACACTATTATCAAAAGATTTCCATCATTGTTTACAACAAAGTCTATCCCTGAAAGTAAAACCAAACTAAACCTATTCCCGTTGCCATTTTGCTGGTGATCTGTTGCTAAAGGGGATTATTAGTGATGTAAGTGTTTCGTTGCAAAAAATAGATTTTCTTCTAGTATCATTGCAATGATAGAGATTAGCAATGACCAAACTTCCATAGTTTTAACCCCTGCAATTCATGTCCTAATCGATCAATCTTAATTTTATCTTGTCATCACTGTCACCCCATAAGAACTATCTTTGAGTTTTTTCTAGTTCTGAGGTCACTCAACAAGAAGCTTTGAACTTAGACATGTAATATACAAGTAGATTGGTAAGAACGACTTTAATTAGTGCAACTCTGCCTCCTATAAGCAAAAGTTTACTCTTTCACTGATTGAGTCTTCTTCTAAAAGTGTCGATAACTTATTGCCATGTTGAGATTAGTCTCAAATTGGCACCCAAAATGAGGCCAAAGTATTTAGCAAGTAAAGAATCCACTCTATAATTGATTGTTGAAGCCCATTCTTCAATAATCTAGGGATAACTTTAATACCGAATAAAGTACTTTTATAAAAGTTCATTTTCAATCCAGAAGCCAATTGGAAACAACAAAGAATTCTTTTAATCGTAAGAAAATGCTCAATATAGAGCTCACAAAAGATTATGGTGTTAATGGAGAATTCTTTTTATTCTATTCTTTTAAATGTTTTTAATGCTTTTTTCTTTTTCTTTTTTTTTTTTTTGTAAAAATGGTTGTAGAAGTTGGGGGTCACTAATTTGAAATGTTTTATTTGTTTGCAATAATAAATCTAATAAATTATTTGTAGCAATTCTTATTGATAAGCTAATTCTTATTTATTTGTTTTATTTGTTTGCAATAATAAGTCAATACCTTAGTAATTAAGGATGAGTTGGTTTGAAAATGATAAGCTTGCTAATTGAATTGGGTCAATGAATTATTTTATTGTTTTCAAGGATTCGAATGGTATGCCTAGTGCATTGGCTAAGGTGGGAGTGTATTGGGAAGAGTTTTCTCATGGCTTGGTGGTAAATTTTGTCAGAAATAGTGACTCAAATCCCATAACAAATTTGCTTGAGATTGGTTAGATATTGCTTGATAGACAAGAAGACTTGCAAAAGAGAATTATAAGAGGATAGAGATTCTTAATAGATAAGTTTGACTTGCAGAAAAAAAATTCTAAGAGGAAAAGAATTCATAATAAGCAAGTTTATATGCTTATAAATAAGTGAAGTCTCTATAGGGTTAGGTATGAGAAAAAGATATAAGAGAGTTGCATTTTATGGGATAAAAACCCCATAGGACTATAGTAGATTAACGTCCTTATGGGCGTGTATGTTTGAGTGGAATAGAGGAGAATGAGATGATCCACATAGATATGGTGGTGTGAATGTTTGTGAGTGGACTAGAGGAGATTGAAAAGGTCCACATAGTTATGGGTTCATAAGTATATGAGGGTATGTGTTTATTTAAGTTGATAATACTCTATAGGACTAGAAGAGATTGAGAGAGTCTACGAGTATTGATTATTGAGTGCTAATTGATATGAGTTCAATGTTTGTAACTCTTTACAACTAATAGATCTTTTTTTCTCATCTATGGACGTAGGTCGGTTGGATTGAATCACGTTAAACTGTTGTCTCTTGTGTGATTATTTAATTGTTTGATTTCGTTTCTGCTGATATGATTGGATTGGAGCCTTTTGGCCTAATAGTAGTATCAGAGTTGTGGTGATTCCTAACAAATTTTGGTTTCTTTAAAGGATTGAGGAACATTTTGTGGTGCTGCCTAATGATTTTTTATAGTTCTTGATTTCCTTAGGAGTTTTGATCATTTTGATTTGTTTTCCTGGCATTTATCATGCTGATCATTGTTGAAAGGGTGGGATGAGTCTTTTGGCATGCTGATGCCAGTTTGTTGGGATGAGTTTTTTTTATGACACTGATTTATACAGGGCAGGTACTGGTGTATGTGGTATTTCTGTTAGTGTAGGTATCTTTCTTTCGAATGAGAGAGGATGAAGGTTTGTTGAAACGTTGGGATTTGGCTTGCGAAATGATGATGAAAATTTTGGTGAAGGTTAACTTGTTCTGCTGTCATACTGATGGTGTCTGAGACAAGTGTTGAAGATGCAATCTTTCATCAATAAATGTCCGTTTAGCAAAAAGGTGGTCTAGTGGGTTGCTGATTTTTTGGGTTATAAATGCTTCCATCAAGATTTTTGTAGTGTTTTGATCAAGAATTTTTTGGTCTTTAGGATTGAGTATTAATGATTGTTCTGGTTGATAAGGAGTGATCATGGTGGGTTGTGTTTTTTAGCTTAAAAGTGGCTATGGAAGGAATTGTTGTGTGATGGGATCTTTCTTTTACATGATTTTCTGGCGAAGGTTGTTGGACGAGGGGATTTTTTTTTTTTTTTTGTTCTCTTCGTGTAGGATCTGAAGCCTTATTGCAGATTGATGATTTGCTTGCCGCAGTCTTTTTAGCTAGCTTTATTGTATTTGATAAAGCCACAGGCTACGGAGCGTCGATCTATTTCGATTCAAAGGGTGAGCGTGTATTTGATCCATGGAGCATTGATCTGTTTCGAATCAAAGGCTAAAAAGGATGGCAAGCACATTAAGAATGGCTGGGGTGGATCGTTTTGAAATGCCTACTGCTTGTTGGAAATTAAACTGTTATTTTCAACGGATCTTTCTCTATGATTGTGTTATTGGACTGTTTTGTTGCAATTATGGGACTGGGATGTTCTGCTGTATTTTGGGGGGTACGGGATGAGAGTATTCTGGATTTTGGTGTAGGAGTAAGACGGGTGTTCTGTTGTTCTTTGGTGTGTGATGGATAAGAGTATTCTGGTCTCATCCTAATTATCTTTGATCTATGAATAAAAATCTCACTGATTTAGCGAAAAAAAAAAAAGTTCTTATAATAATGTTTTTATTTATTCTCTTACAATGAAAATTAAGTAAAAACATTTTTAGTGCTCTTCTTTTTTTTTTTCTTTATAAAGATGGTTGTAGTAGCTAAGTATCTTATTTGAAAAGTTTTACTTACTTGTGATAAGTATAATAAGTTATTACTTTAATAATTTTTATAAAAGAAATTATCAAATACACTATCAATAAAGTTTTTTAATTTCATAAGTAAGGTTAATAAGGTGATATATGTTCTTTAGCATATATTTGAAAAAAGAAGTAGGACCTATGTCATCTTGTTAACTTCACTTGTGGAGTTAAGAACCTCCAATTATATCAAATAATTTCTCTTCTTGAGAATCAAAGCTATTATACATAAAATTCTACCTTCATATCCAGTTTTAAGTTACAAGGATATGATAGTGGTAATATGCAAGTGCATAGAATCATAATCAAGTGATATAGAGTGAGTAACATTTGTTCTCATAGAGATTGTAAAAGAAAGAACAAGTGTGGAAATTATATCACCTTATATTATATTAAAAAAATCACAAATTATGCAAATAACTAAATTAAATAACCTAAACAAAAACGGTAAATTAAACTAATGCAAGAATCAAATTAAAATATAAGCTGAAATTAAATAAGCAATAACAGAAAATAAATTTGCATAGTAACTAAATAACTTAAAACAACAAATAAAGATTGCACTTAAGCATGCAAGAACAATTAAACCGAACTTAGATAGTAACATAACAACTTAACATGCAAATATGAAAAACTGAACTAAATTTAAACTTAATAGAATGCATTAACTTCTTAAACTTCAAGAATAACAAATTAAACCTAATCTAACATGCTTGAAACTCAAATAAAGCAAATAAACTTAAATTGCATTAAATATAAATTAGCTTATACTAATTTAAACTTAAAACATGCAAGAACCTTAAAACTTAATCTAAAACTTAAAATCATGAACTTAGAATATTGAATTAAACTTAATAACCTCAAATTAAGCAACAACAAAATCTAAATAACTCTTTGCATGAACATAATCAAACTTAAACTAAACTCGAAAATTGAAACAAGAACAAAACTTTATTAATTTAAATTGCATAAACAAAGTAAGAATTTCTCCAATTAACTTTAAAGCGAACTTAAAAGAGAATTTAAATTACAAGAACTGAATTTAAAGAGCTTTGAATGAAATCAAAATCAAAACATAATTGAAATTACAAAGAAACTTAAAATTAAGTACAAGAAAAGTACATTGAAAAGTAAATTTGTAGAAATTGAATTTAAGAAACATATAAATAGGGTTCTTTGAATTTAAGAAACTTAAATAGATTGTATATAAATAGTGTTCTTAGATTGGTCTTTTACTTGGGCAGACTTATTGGTTGGATCTTGATGGGTTTCTAAGTATGAGAGAATTTCTTAGTGGAATCTTGGTTGGATGAGATTGAATCTCTTCAAAAGAATACACTTGGACCAAATCTTGGCTCCAAGATTGTAATAGATGTTGTCTTAAGCTTTTCTTAATGATTTGTACTTCTTTAAGAAGAGAAGAAGGTGGTGTGATTACTATTTTCTAGTAGCTTTAAACTCTAAAAATCTCAACTGCTTAAAGCCTTTCTTGATTAAAATCTCCTCTTCTTGCAAAATTCTAGTTTAGTTTAATCTTACTTTGCAACCTTTCTAAAAAATTTAGAAGTTAAAACTCTTTCGGAGACTTCTTGCATGGTGTAACTTAAGCTTTCTTAAAATATTCTGAATTTGGCAACTTTCTAAAAGCTTTTTTGGAGACTTTCTTGAACTTGAACTCTTTTTTATTTAGCTTCTAGAAGAAAATAATTTTTGAAACTCATTTATGCCATCCCTTGATTTAAAAATTCTTTATGCAGCTTTTGAACTTTTCCCAAGCAAAATTTTACTTTAAATAGGAATAAGAGAAATCCAAGTCACTTTAGGAATTACTTCTTTGACTAGGTCAACAACTAGGGCGGTTTGGGCATAGCAAAATTTGAACAAATATAACACTTTCATTTCAAGATTCATCAAGAATTTGACAAGAACCATCCAAGATTCATTCAAATCTATAAAAATTTTAACAAAATTGAACAAGATTTGTAAAGATTCACCAAGATTTAATTTTTTCTTTCCTACACAAAGGCAAAATACACCAATTAACTGTAAAAATAACCTTATTTCACAAAAAAAAACAAATCAAAATCAACATATTTAGATTATAGTTAGTGCATAGGATGATGGATAGCATAGTATAGGATGATAATTATCCTATACTATGTTTTGCTTGTATTTAAAGAAAGCGATAGGATTGGAAGGGAGATTAATCATCCTTTTGGTATAGGATGATTCAATCCTTTCAAAGTGGAGACAATTATTTTTAATCCCTGGGATTGAACTTAAATGTCCTATTATATCCTTAAAAATTATAATAATAATTTAAATTATATAAACTTTGAGGAAGGATAATTTTAATAAATAAATAAAATTATCCTATCTTAATTTTTGCACACATCCAAGAGAGTATAGGATGATGTTATTTAATTTAGTCTTATTTATAATATTTTCTTATCCTATCTTATTAAATTTTTTACACCAAACACAACTTTAAACACTAAAAATAACTCTATTCTATAAAGATATCAAATACCTCAAATTTTTAACCAGGAAGGTTAAAATTAAAAGTTGCCAAATTGAATGATTCATATTTGTTGGACCACACCATGATCGTAAAGTTACAAAACTGGATTGTGGTTGACATCCCTATCTTACGTTCTTTTTCTTTTTCTTGTCCAAGGATGAATATTGTTTTTAAGCTTTTTTTACAAGCATGAATCTTCTTTCTTTTTTTTTTTGGGGGGGGGGGGAGCTTCCAATTTTCTTTAGTTGCTTTTATTTCTTTTCAATCCTAAGCTTATTGCTTTTATTCAATTCGAGATTTTGCAACTTCAAGTTATCTTCTTTTTATTTCTAGATTTAATATAATTTAAAATTTCTTTTCATGTTTTGATTTTAGTTTGAAACCCTATTCCTTTTTATTTTTATGGTAATTTATATATTTTTTCCAAGTAGGGTCGATTTTGGCAAGATTTTAGACTCGAAAATTTGGGTCAAATCATGCTTGGACTATACATACTCTATTAATAAGTTGTCTAGGCTTAGCATGAACCTCATCTAGCTCATGAATATTTTAGTACATCATTGATGTATATATAGCATTTCTATTTTAAATACATTTAAAAAAAAATTTCATCTCATTCTTGCCAAGCAAATTATAATATAAGTTATAATTTTGCATATAATTTAGGTGAAATTCATGAAAATTTTCAATTAAAAGAATTAAATAAAAACTAACACAGAAACCAAAACCCTTAAATCGATTGAAATTGTGAATACGTATTAATAAGAGTAAAGAAATTAACTCAAAATTATAAAAATATAGTTAGGAATAGAATTGTTTTATTTAAAAAAAATTGTCTAATACATTATGTTGATTTACAAGATTTTAGTTTGTATTTAGTTTCTTTCAGCCATCATTTTTCGTTTAAAAGTTTCATTAATGTCACCTGAGTTTTGTATTATCATCTTCTTGTATAAATTTTATGAAAAAACTAAAGTGTCCCTCAATATTAGGTACATAGTTAGAGATTTATGTGAAACATATATTGTGAGTGGACTTATTCAAGAGCTAGACATACCATTTAGACTTGTAAGTTTGACTTTTTTGGTCAAACTTGTAAGTTTTACTTGATTTAAGTCAAATGCAAGCTTAAATTCTCAAGATTTTGATCAAAATAAATCTAATCTAATTCAAGAATACCTCTAATTATGGCAATGTGACACCTTATGCAATTATCATATAATAGAAAATTATTTATATTTTTAAGGGTTAATAGCACATGTGATCCCTAAATTATAGGCCAGATTTTATATTAGTCCTTAAATTTTAAAAAATTCTAAATTAGTCCAAAATTACCTAAACGTGTGTCAATGTGGTCCCTTCGTCAGCTGGATTGTCTAAATTAATAGTAAATCCTACATGGCATGACATATAATCTGAAGAATTTGTATGATATGGAATTTTTTAAATGCCACAACATATTACGTGGAATTTTTTAACAACTATTAAACTAATCATAAATTTAAAAAGGCAAAAGACTAAAATACAAATGTTGACTAGACAAAAACCAAAAAAAGAGTAAAAAAAAAAAGACTATGAAAGAGATAAGACATTGTGAAACAGTGTCTACAACAAAGATGAGTGCAAAGAGGAGGAGACTTTGTGAAATGAAAAGGATCAACCAAAAGGGACCACTTCTCAACAATGGGACAGACCAAAGGGGGACAAAATGGATTGGGGGGTTTCAAAAAGGAAATATCATGAGTTGGTGTTTGAGAAATGATGATGATGGTGAAATTGTTTATGATTTTTTTTTTTGCTTGTTTATTTTTTATTTTGGATAATTTTACATTATTTATGACTTGGGTTTAAAGTTTATTCCTATTTGCATTGGGAATTTTTTTATTGTTTTTCATGTTTATGCTTCCTGTTTGATTTGTTTAGGGTTTTTCTTGTTTGGGTTTTATTTGATTTATTGATTCATTATGTTTGATTTTTTTAATGAGCCTATTTTAGATTTAGGGATTATTTTAGGGTTCACGTTTTAGGACTTCATTATTTTAGGATGTTTTGCCTACCTTGTAAAGAATACAAATTAACAAAACCCTAAACCTACATTTTGTTTGCCATTTTGTCCATTTGGCTACCATTTTGAATTTACATACACTTTAAATATGCCCTTCCTTGCATAAATCATTGACAAAATCTCACAAATCAAAGACTAAATTATAACAGAGCAAATAACAACTATTGTTATATATTGACAAGATAAAAAAGAAAGATTAAATTAATTAAACAAAATAAATGGCAAGATAAAAAGATCATTGATAAAGGGAATGAGAATCATTGATAACTATCATAACTGAATTAAAGATAGAGTATCATTGATAACTATCACAACTTTAAAGTGCCGACAACAAACCCTAAACAAAAGCTTGAAAGGCAATAAAAATGAAAATATTTAGTTCATCAATAATTTTAAGTCAGGACCTATCAATAAGATGATCACCATTATCAAGACATATGTGATATTGACACCTATGACTTGCATACATATTAAATACAACTTCAATAACAGAAACTAAACAAGACTCAAGACTCCCATACAATAGAATAAACAACAATAAACAACACTCCTATATAATAAAATCATATATAATAAACAATAAAATCATATTATAAACAACAATAAACAACACTTTCTTACAATAAAATCATACAATAAACATTAAATATAGAACTATATTGTTCCCTAAAAATTAAATTCCTAAACAATGGGCTTAAATTCTATATTGGTCCTAATATAATTCTAATTGAGTCATCAAGTGCCCAAATGTGTATAAATGGGGTTCAGAGGGTGGAACCAAATTGACACACATTTGGGCAATTGATGACTCAATTAGAACTTTTCAAAGTTTAGGGACCAAATTAACACACGTTTGGACAATTGAAGACCTAATTAGAAATTTTTAAAGTTTAAGGACAAATATAAAATATGTCCCACATTAACCCAACAATATTATTTTTGAATTTTTGTTGATTTAGTTTTTTTAATATTCTATCCTTAATAGTGTTATGTCTTGTAACAACAATATTTTTGTTTTTTATGCATGGTAGAGGATGGATCCCTTTATTTCACTATAGCTTTACATCATAAGGACAATTTTTTAAGTGGTCAATATATGTTGAGTCTAATGCACAGAGGCCTAGTAACAATGCAAAAAGGCCTAGTGTAGAAGAATTTCATGAAAATGAAAACAATGAAAATGGGACTGAGAATGAAGAATCTAACTATATGGACAATGAAGACTCTGACTATAGGGATAGTGAATATGAGTTGGATGAAGATGAAAATGATGTTAATTTCAAAAATTATATAGATCCTGAATGTGATGGAGAAACTAATCATAAGGAGACAAAAGAAGAATTAGAAGTTAGCTCTGATGATGATTTTTATAGTATTGATGGATCAAATGATGATGATAATAGGAAAAAATGGCTTAAATTTCAAAACACTGACATGGATGACCTATATTATGTGTTGGAATGTTGTTAGGGATAAAAAGCAATTAAAAGATGCTATGAAGAATGCTAGCATCAAAGATAGGGTGAACATTATTCTTAAGAAAAATGACAAACTGAGACTAAGGGCTGTATGCAAAGAGGAGTGTGAATAGACATTATATGGTAAGAAATTTAAGCCTAAAATAAAAGATCCTACCTTCCAAATTAAAACTTACAAGTCCAAGCATTCTTCTTGCAAAAATTATGCCAATAGGAATATGGATTATAGGTGGTTCACTGAAAGGTATAAGAAATGTTTCCTTGATGATCAAAGTTTTTCTTTGCCTTCATTTGAGAGGAAAGTGTACATAAACAACGTGTTGATTATGCCTAAGTTGAAGTTGTGGAGAGCTAAACAATTGGCTTTAAAAAAACTTATTTGGACTTACTTGAAACAGTATTCCCAGCTTATGAGCTATGCGGAAGAAATTAGAAAAGCTAACCAAGGATCCACTATTCTATGTAAGTTAGATGTTGGTTTGTTCCAAAGATTGTATATTTGTCCAAAAGCATGTGCTACTAAAGTTGATTATTGTAGGCCAATAATTAGTGTTGATGGATGTCATTTAAAAGGAAAGTATGGAAGACAACTACTTATTGCTTTAGGGATTGATGCTAATGAATGCATTTACCCTATTGCATATGCTGTGGTTGAGATTGAAAATACTAAAATATGGACTTGGCTTATTAAAAGATTGACAGAAGATCTGAAGATGAAAAATCAATACAATTGCACTTAGATGTTTGACAAATAAAAGGTAAATTATATGCTTCTGGTTTAACTTCTATTTAAAGTGTTTTGTCTAATCATTTGTTTTTTATCATAAGGTTTGAAATCTTTACTCAAAAGGCTATTCCCAAAATCAGAGCATAAATGTTATGTAAGGCATTTACACAACAACTTTCAAAATGATGAACACAGACTAAATGATGCTTTATGGGTTGTTGCAAGGGCAAGCCATATACCAGAATTCAATGCAATCATGGACAAGATAAAAGAAAATCACCTAGAAGCACATGGTTGGCATGTAAAAAGGCTAGCATAGGAATGGTTGAAGTCTCATTTTAGCATAGCTCCTAAATGTGATATTCTACTTAACAACTTGTGTGAATATTTCAACAAGTACATTTTATATGTTAAAGACAGGCCAACTCTAATTACATAGAAAATAATTAGGCGTAAACTGATGAACAGATTATATGTAAAGAGGAATGCTATGAAAAAGTATTCTGGGTTAATTTGTTCAAGGATTCAAAAGAAAGTTGACAAGAACTAAGAATTATCTAGAAAATACTATTTACAACCATCTAAACAAAGAATATTTGGAATAAAAAGCCTGACAGACTAGTACGTAGTTGCTTTAGATAAATAATCATGTAGTTGTAGAAAGATGAGCTATTTGGTATTCTTTGCCTACATGCAATTTTTGTAATTTTGTTCAATAAAAAGAGGGTTGAAAGCTATGTGCATGATTATATCTCTATTGACAGACAAAGAAAGATCTACAAGGAAGCCATCAATTCAATCAAAGGTGAGAATTATTGACCTCTATGTGACTACAAACCAAAACCTTTAAAGGTACAAATGAAACAACCTGGCAGACCTAAGTCTAAGAGAAGAAAAGAACCTAATGAAGTAAGGACCACTATGCTAAGGTTAGGAAAACAAGTGTTACAATGTAATGTTCCAAATGTGAACAGAAGGGTCACAATAAAAGGTCTTGAAAGAACATTCCCTTGGTACATTCAACAACAGTTAATATTTATAATTTCAAAATTTTGTGTATTCTAGTTGAATTAATATTGTTTATTTCAATTTTTTTCCTATCCAACAATAGCAAATTCCCCAATCCAACAACAACATACCACAAACAAAAGCAAACATCCAATAGCAGTAGCTCAATAATAGCAACAACCCACCACCACCAACAAACCTCCAACAACAGCAATAATAATTAGGTCTAATTAGTTTTAATTCCAGTAGCAAAAAATACCAATAGCAACCAATCATCAATAGTAGCAATAGTTAGCTACATTGCATGATGTAACACTTAGATGGATGCTTGATGTACGTATTTATATTTATATTGGTTAATAATGACTTACCTATATATTATTTTTTTCTAATCATCCTAGTTTGTTATATTTAAGGGTTTAAGTCAGACTTTGTAGAATAACAATCCACCATTAGGCATGTAACATTCACGAAGTGATACACAAAGTGCAATGTTGAATCATATTCCAACTTCACCTCCAACACCAACTTCTAATGAAGTAAGTTAACTGAAAATTTGGCTTTTGGTTTGGTTTAGGGTTAATGTTAGATTGTTTTTCAGTAATTTTTATCTTTGTGTGCAATATAAGGTTCAACATCTTTTTCACAAACTCATGCTTTCATGAAAAGATTGTTCAAGCATGTTGCCTGAAAGCCTATGGCCAAGCAATAAAAGGTCCAGAAGTTTGCACAAAGACTGAAGTTTGCATGTGAAAGAAAAGCTTGTTTTGTCATACACTGTATTTTTTGTTAGAACATTATCTTTGATTATGCTAGCAAATTGTGTTTGATTTTGCTGGGATATTTCATTGTAGCCAATTTAGGGTTTGAAAATATTGGCATTGAAAGGGACAAAACTTTATAAAGTGTAGAACTGTAGTCAATTTAGGGTTTGTCCATAACTATATTTTTTGTTAGAACATTTAGTTTTTTAAAGTATATAAAGTGTACAATACATGGCTAGCATTATAGCATACAAACTTATATTGTGTTCCCATTTGAAATGAAAATATGAAATTGTAACTTATGTATGGAAGTGTTATACAAACTTGTAGTCATTTCTACAAAATAGAGTTATTATTACTTATGTATGTTTCATAGTCATTACTTATGGAAGTGTTCTACAAACTTGTTCCTACCAAATAGTAGTCAACTACTTCTTATTCTATTCTCAAAGTCATTCTATTGATTCTGATATGAACATAATCATATTACACAAAATATGATATTACACAAAATATAATCATATTACACAGTTTACAAATGTACCACTTTATGAACAAACTTGCATTAATACCCATGAAACATATTCATACATAAAATGTGCAAGTTTACAAACATAAACAGCTTTCAATCGACAGCATACATATTATAAGCCAATTACTCTAAATAGTATACTAAATTTTGTTCAATTTGTTTCCAACAACATCATAAAAATAACTGCAAACAAACACATTGCAATCCATTTTTGTATACTTGCAATTGTTGTTGTTTGCATTATTTGAAGGGACTTGATTTTGGTTTTCCATTCTTCACGGCCTCCCTAATAAACCTATAATGACTACCTTTGTGTTCATCTATTAGAGGATCACACCATTGAAAAAATCCACATGCACCAAGTTATTGTAAATTTAAACAAAAACTATCACCAAATTAAATGAATAAAAACACACTAAATTAAAGAAATAAAAATCATAAAAACAATGATTTGATACCATTTTTTACTACTTGTTACCTATATAAAAAAAAAAATACACCCAATTTTTTGTATTCTTAAATATCGACAAAATTACCCATTTTAAAAAAAATAGAATGATGTGTGCTTAACCCATAGTTGTTACAATAAAAAAATCGATGACTTGGGTTAGTGTCAATCCATGATGTCCTAATTCAAGCTTGTTGACAACAATGACAAACAAGTAACAAGCCTATATCTTCCATATGGCAACCCATAGCTTCTCCTTTCAACTCTCAATGGGTTCTTCGCTTTCAAACCCCAGCTTTTTCCTTTCAAATTCTCTTTGTTTTCCTCTTCAACATTCGTAGCTCCCCCATTTCATACCTTAGCTCCCCCTTTCTCTTCAACATCCGAAACTTTTACAAGATCTAACAAGTTTCTTTTCTTTAGATACTTAATTTTTTTAAGTAAAACATTAAAAATTCTTTTGCTTTTTTATTTGCTTAGTTGGCATTCAAAAAATTACACGTCATACAAGTGATTTAGATTATGTGTCATGCCATGTAAGATTTATCGTCAATTTAAACATTCTAGCTGACAGAAGAATCATATTGACACATATTTAGACAATTTAGAACTTGGTTAGAACTTTTTATAGTTTAGGGACTAATATAAAATTTGACCTATAGTTTACGGACCACACGTGCTATTAATTCTATTTTCAAAATCCAAATGAAATTTATATTTTTTTATAAAAAAATCACAATAAAAATAAATAAAGAAAAAATTACATGTGCTGAAATTTAAACTCCAAAAATACTAAAAATAATTATATAAACTAAGTAAATTAAACTCCATCTTCAAATTCAAATTTCTTTTAATTTTCAATGTTCAATCTCCTTCTTTTACTTTCCCATCTTCATACGTCTCATATTATTAAACTAAATAGATACTTGTAAATTAAAGTGAGGAAAATCTCTGGTAAAAAAAATCACAATATTCTCCTTTTAACATTTGAAGGAAAGGAAATAAAAGTAATATATATTTGGATACGGTTGGGATCTCAACCATGTTGTGTACCTTCCCATGCCCATTAATGCATGGAAAATGCTTCCAAAAAATTGACCAACCACATAACATGGATGAACAAGTGGAATGGGTTGATAGTATGAACAAGGCAAAGGGAAGGGTCCCTCAATCGACCCCAGCAATCCCCATGTTCATTGACCCAAAGAGAAGATGGTGACTCCCAAATCATCAAAACAATGTGTCTTCTTCACGTCACCATAATGGCAAAGAAGCAGCATTCATGCGTACATAATTATGGTACAGCTCATGTTGGGAAGGTCCCACCCTATCATCCAGCACTTTTCTCTGGGCCCTACACTTTTGATTGGAAAAAATCTGACAGATCTGATGGTGTGGGTGGGGTTTCACGATCAGGATATGCACGTGGGTATCATAACGCTGCCGCTTTGACCAATACAACCCCTTCCCTTTATTCTCTCACTTCATGAAGTGGCAGTGCGTAGAATTGGATCACTATTTTTTTTGTATATACCAGAACGACTCACGCACTTCATTATTATTATTATTAAATATTTATTAGATAAATTTAAAAAATTATCAAAATTCTACGTATAAAAAAGACAAACATAAATAATTAAAATGATCTTGTATTAAAACTATTTTCATATAAAATCAATGTAAAAAAAATTCAAACAATTATCTTACATAAATATAAAAATAAATTAAATTATAAAAATTCAAAAACCCACCAAATAAAAATATATAACAAACAATTATAAGGAAAAAAAATACAAATCTAACTATAAATCTATAACTTTAAGTTACAATATGTAAACCATCCCTTTCACCTCAAAATTTTTTCAAGTGCACATGTTATTGTATCAAATCATATGAATAATGTCTTCAATTTTTTGGTTTAATGGTCTTGAGAGCCTTAAGAAAACATAGAGATTGAGGTTTGACCCAGCGTACCTCCTCTCTCTTGTTGTAGGGTTCTATCCCTCTTAAAAATAAAAAATAAAAAAAGAAAATCAGGTGGACAACTTTATTTAATGTTTAGACTAGAATATATCTCGCATTCGGTTGCCTTTTTTTAATATTTATTTTTATTTTAATATATGTGAATTAAATAATCAAAATATATTTTATAAATAAATATATTTGTAATAATGTATTAGTTATTAATTTAATTTTTATTTCTTAATAATTATTTGTATTCATTTCATGATTACAACTAAATATTCCATAATTACAAACTTAATCAATCACATCATTTTTTTTCTTTCTTTTAAAAATTGAAATATGTATACATTTTAATATTTGCAATGTTATTTTAGACCAATTGATCATAAATATATATAAAGAAAAAAATAAAGGAAAAGTTATAGTTATTTGCAACATTTGATATTTATATTAAGTATATATTGAGTATATAAATAGATAGATTTGATAAAACTCTATGCGACAATGTATTCAAATATTTTTTATATATTTAATTAATTGTTATTTATATTGAAAAATTTTAACTTCTCAATCACTTTTATGGATTCAATAATTATCTTTAATTATCTCAAGAATTATTTAATAAATTATCATTTTATAAGTCTCATCTTTGGGGTTTTAAATAATTAATTTATTGTATATTTTTAATCTAACTTTATAAATTTTAAATTTCATAAAAAATTAAATAAATTATTTAATATAATATAAAGTTAATTAAAAAAAATAAAAAATGTATAATAAATATAGCTTAATAGGAAATTTTCAATCCTTTTCCCTTATTGGAATGGGCCTATTTTCTTATCCACCAAATTTCTTTTCTAATTTTATTTTTCATTTGCATTTCCCTGCCTCCCACTCCCCCTTGAAAAAACCATAGCTTATTAGTAAGTAGAAAGGAAAAAAAAAAAAACTTTAATCTTAAAAATCTCATTTGAGAGAGTTTGCTTTTAAATAGAGTTTGCCTGGTTTCTTTTTTTTTTTTTTTAAGTGGACCAAACAAGGTTCTCGTCCATTTACCTCCCTTCTAACCCAACAAAAATAACATAATCAACTATTGATAAAATCCATCAATTTTAATACAGCCCATAAAATTGGACAAGTATCAATCATTAACACTCAATGGGGTCTTTTTAATATATAGGTATTAGGATAATCTCCGGAGCTTCACTTCGGAACATATATAATATTTTGTTAATAAAAATTTTGATAAAAATTTATATATGATGCGCTAGTTTAATACCACTAACAATCAAGAAAAATAAAAAACTCTTAGCAAAAACTAAAAGCTTTTAATAATAAAATCCTATTAAAAGTTTAAAAAAGAAAAAAAAAGTATTTAATATTGCCAAAATACCAAAATTACTCATTGAAATTTTTTAATTATTGAATATTATAGAACTTTAATAGAAGTTGATATATAGTGCAATATTTCAATTTGACCAACAATTTTGAAAAATTAAAAGCTTTTTAGTAATATTAAGAGCTTTAATAATTCAATCCCATTAATAATTTAGAAAATTACCAAAAAAGTATCTATTCTTATCAAAGTATCAAATTTGCTTTGTTAAATTTAATAATTATTGAATAATAATTGAAAATTTAATTGAAGTTAGCATATAATGCAATATTTCAATCACATTAACAATCTTCAAACATTAAAACTCTTAGTAATATTAAGAGATTTTAATAATTTAATCTAATAATCTTAAAAAATTACAAAAAGAAAGAAGAATTATTTACTCTTGTCAAAAGACTAAATTGTTCACAAACACATATTACTTGTTGTATGACAATATGATCTCAATCCATCCTTTCTCTAATTCTATCAAATAGTTCAAAAATATACACGATTACTTGCTTTTCTGCAAATTAATAAACTTACTTTACCTTTAAGTATTTCTTTCAATAAAAATCTATCCTGAAGATACAGGTATTTGATTATGTTTTTATATAACCACCATTAACTAAAGAAAAATATTTTCAAGTGTAACCATTATTAAAATGTAAAATCCTTAGTAGTTATCTTATTTCCATGTAATAATGCAAAATATATACATTAATATTCCTGTAATATGATAAACATATATAATTCAAAACATATAGAAAACTGTAAAAAAAAAAAAATGTGCAAATTTCAAATGAAAGGGATTAAATGTTGTATATATTTCCAAAAAATATGTTTTCTAAAGCTCATTAAAATGAAAACCTTATTTATAATTATTTAGTATGCGTGTATTGAAAGATGTTTTGGAAGTATGGAAAATATTTGGTGAAGGGAAGAACAGCTGACTATCCTATCAACTTCGGTGTAGGAGTAGTTGACTGCCATAACAACTCTTTTTGAGCAACTGACTGTCCTAGTAACTACTATATAAGAGCAATTAGTTGCCCTAACAACTGTTTATAAACAAAATTTATCACAAACTCTCAGGTAATATTTTAATAGAAAAATAAGCATAGGCAATTAACTATCCTTACTCAGCTTGCCTTGAGCAATTAACTACCTAGAAGATCAATTGTTTGCTTTATAGAATTTTACATTATATTTGAGAAAAATACCTAAAGTAGTCGACTATCTGTTCTAGAATTCAATAATATATTTATTGGACATGTTCTTTCATTCCAATGGAGATGTAATTCATTCAAATGATTTCCATTTGTGAAAGGATGTTTAAGATATCTTTTGAAGCTTATAAATACTTTCCTATACACCCATTTTCATACACTTTTTCATCTTTTAAATAAAAAATTTCAGATTCTCCCTCTTGCACTTTCATTTTCTGGTTTTGTTCAAGTGTGTTCAAAGAAAAGTTGAAACGCAATTGTCTTTTTCTTTGTCTGGATATCGTATCCTTGGGACAACATTTTTAAAGACCATTTGCACCATAGTGAGGAAATTATTGTCCTTAAGAAGCTTCTTGGAAATGCATTGTCAAGTTCATTCATTTGTTCTTTTTCTTTTTCTTCTTCTTCTTCTTCAATAATGTTACACTGGTTATCACCCTTATAAATAATAATTTAAAGATAATACAAAAATGTATTAGTCTGCCAACCCCCATACTTAATAATTTAGGAAAAGAATAAAGGTGATATACAAAATTGTTCAAACTATCAAAGAATAAAGCTTATGAATCATACTATAAGAAGCATTAGGATAGAGTAATTGAATGTAGGTTGCAACATGAGGTCACTATTTTCCAAAATCAATTTGGGTTTATGCCATGACGCTCTGCAACAGAAACAATTCACATATTGAAGCTTTTTTTAAAGGGTTTTCGGGTGAGAAAGAAAAATCTAAATATGGTATTTATCAACTTGGAGAAAGCATAGATAGAGTTCCCCGAAAGGTGCTTTGGTAGGCCTTAATGAAGAAAATAGTTCTTTTAAAGTACATTAACATAGTTCTAGATATGTATAAAGAAATTGTAATGAATGTGAGAAGTTAAGGGGCTTGATTGATAGCTTTTCCATTACCATATGATTGCATCAAGGCTCAGCACAAAATCCATTTCATTTTGCATTAGTTATAGATAAGCTAACTGGACATATCTATGATAAGATGCTATGGTGTATGTTATTTATCGATGATATAGTATTAGTTGCTGAAACTAGTGATGATCTAAATACAAAATTAGAATTATAGAGCTATATGCTAGAGTCTCAAGACATTAAATTAAGTACAGCTAAAATTGAATATGTAGAATGTAAGTTTGTAGTCATAGGGAAGCGAGTGCTATTGTGATTAAGTTGGATAGTGAGGTAGTATTAAAGAGTAGTCATTTTAAATATTTGAGATCAATTATTCAAAGCGATGTTAAGATAAAAAGGGATGCAAATCATAGGATTTAAGTAAGATGGGTGAGGTGATAAAGTACATCAATTATATTATGTGATTGTAACATGCCTTTAAAGTTAAAGACAAAGTAGTATAAAATAACTATAAAGCTTACATTGTTATATGAGATTGAGTGTTGGGTTGTTAAGAAATAACATTAGAAAAAAATGAGCGTAACTGAGGTGATGATGTTTAGATGGATGTGTGGTAAGACTAGAAGAGACAAAATAAAAAATGAAAAGACTCGAGACAAATTATAGGTAGTTCAAATTGAGAAAAAGATGAGAAAGGGCCATTTGAGATAGTTTGAATATGTGAAACATAGGCATATTTGTGCACCAATTAAGAGAAATAAGCCTCTAGATTTATGAGAGATCAAAACTTCTAAAGGTAGACAATGAAAGACATGGATAGAAGTAATAAGAAACAATATAAGGGTTAAGAAAGTAGATGAAAAGATTATTTTTGATAAAAATGAATGGCACAAAAAAATTTAAAACTATGATCTAACATGATTCCTTTTTTGGCTTTTTACATAATCGATCCTAATGTTAGAGGATATAAGGATTAATTTGTTGTTGTAGACTTTTCCAAATGGTGACTTATGCAATCATGCCTTATGTTTATGAAGTGGATAAATTTCTATAGAAGGCACTAAGGATAACTCTTAGATGGCAATTAAGACTTATGTATGATTGGTACGGATTTCACCCTTAGCGCTCGTTTCAGTGTTAAGATTTGATTTGGAGTCACCAATCAATTTATTTATATCCCAAAAATTGATGTCAATTTCGAGGTTATAGTCTCATATTTACTCGAAAAAACTTGATTCGAAGACAGTAAATATGATATTTAGAGGAATCAAAGTTCCAAATCCTATATGGGATAAATATGATGTTTACTTATCCACTTTAGACCAACATCCTAGCAAGTTTACAGATTAAAAAACATGCATTTCCTTTTTTAATTCTAGTGACAAGCATTTTATATGAATAATTTATGTCTTATATTATCATGCATGCATATAAAAATATACCTGTGGTTGGTAGCCCTGGGTGGTTTATCAACCATTAAGATGATGCATAGTACGTGTTATCAATCAAGTGTATAAAAAGCAAATTAGTTATGTTATTGATATAAAAGCAAGAAAAGATAACTAAAGAAGCATGTAATGCAACCTAGTCTAAAATAGTATATTTTAGATCACATTTTATAAGATGCCTTAAAGGCATATTTAACATAACCCATTTTACGCACCCAAACTATATGATAGGGTTATGCGTGACATGCTAGACAAGGATTTATATTGCAAAATATCCATTGACTTTGCTAATAAATAAGATCTTAAGAATATCTGTATGACAGGCCTTATGCATTCCTAAGGTTACTGATATGTGATCATGGACAATATGTCACATGTTCATAATTTCATGTGAGACTTAAAATGCTTCAAAAATCATAGAATATATTCAGCAGATCTACTTAATACTCCAATATAATAGCTATAGGTCTAGGCTTGTGAGCTAAGTTAAATTGTGCAGAGTTTTTCCTTTTCTTAGACTCTCAGGGTCAACTTGATTGTTAAAAAAAACTTTAGCAAGATAAAGATTTTTTGGGATGAGAGTTTTGGTTTAATTATGACTCTTAGGGCAGAATTTTGGTCAAACTTGAACTCTTTGAGCATAATTTTTGTTAGATTACCGTCATAATGGTTTTGGGGATTGCTAAATATATTTGAAAAATTTTAAAACCAGGAAAGTCATCATCAATCTTTCTTATTAGATGTGATTAGCCACCTAAAAAACTTATCATTTTAATAAAATTTTAAAATTAAGTAAAACCTATTAAAATGATAATTTTTGGGTTTGCAAAAATAAAGTCAAATTTGAGAGTACGGTTATGCATGGGGAGGGATTAACACCACCACAACGCCCATTTTAAAAATGGTACCAATTAATCGTATGCTATCATTTAACCTTGATAAAAATGGTCTTACTTTTAATATTTAAAAATAATTTCCTTAATTTTTCCTATTGCAGCAAAAAAAATATTTTTTTAATTTTTTGCTTGAAAAATAAATAAGAATTTTGTATATAAAAAAATTTCAAAAAATATTCTAGTACGTTTGCAATATTAAGATAAACTTTCTCACTTGAGGATCTTTTAAAAGTTTCTACTCAGACTTTTCAAGAATCCCAATTTTGGTAGCCTATATTTATATTAAAAATTAATATTTATACAAATGCAATAAAATATGATGCTCATAATTTTATTTAAATAATATTTTCTTTTTATAAAAAACCTTTTCTTACTTTTAATTAAATAAAACGTAAACGAAAATTTTTATTAAAAATTATTCTAAATGCCCAACATTTTGGAAGCATTTTAAAAATCTTCTTAGTTAGAGATTTTTAAAGAATCACTGCTCAGATTTCTTTAAAATCTCATTTTTAGAGATTTTCATTTTTGTTTCCTTTTTTTTTTCTAAATAAATAAAAAATTAATCACTGATATAATATTCATTTATTATATATAATTTGATCACTCAAGAGAATTAATTTTCTTTTTCCTTACCATTTTATTAATTTATATCTTATTATTATTAATACATCATCCTCAAAAAGATTTTTTATTTTTATTTTTTCCTTTTATTTTTCATGTATATATGTTTTTTTTTTAATTTACTAATTCTTTAATTTAAAAATTTTTAAAACCAATCTTTTTATTTTTTAAAAAATTTATTCTAGGGATTTAAAACATAAATAGGCATAGATAAATAAATAAATAAATAAAATTGAAAAAGATAAAAAATTTTCCTAAAACGGACTGATCAATGGTCCAAAAGGTCATAGTTATAGGTGGTTTGTCACGATTTGTAGTGGGTTTTTGCATTTCAATCTAATTTAACAATGGCTCAAACCAGTTTAATAACTGTTCAATTGGATCGATTCTAGACTGTTAACTAAGAGCCAAGTTGAGATGGGCCTACAGACCTTGATTAAGTCAAGTTTACCAGTGGGTCGACTAAATTTTTTTTTTTATAAAAGCTAAATTTTTTTTTCTATTCATTTCATTTCCTTTTTTCTTTCTCTAAAGAGATAGCTTTTGTCTCTAGAAAGGCCTTTCGAAAATCGACAACTTCCAAATCCAGAAACTGAAATTGGTCACCAAAAACCAATGTGTCAGTTACCATTCACTGTTGTTCATTGTTGGTCACTTATGCCTAAAAATTCCCCAAAAAGATCAAAAAATTCCTTTCCTCATCATCTTTCTTATTTTCTACTTCATTTTGCCTAAAACTCCTCCTATAGTCCTAAAACTAGCTTGAAAGCCAAAGGTTTCCACCTTCAGAAAGCCTGAGCTTCGCCACTGAAACCACCTAGACTTTCACTATGTTATTCGCTTTCCTAAGACCTTTCTCTTTAACAAAAACCTTGCCCTGAAACTTCGCTAGAACCATCCAAACCAAAACTCTTAGTTATTATTTAATTCAGATGGTGTGAATTGGTTGTTTGTTGGTAGTCGGGGTATTCTCAATTAGCAGTGAGCTTAAGGCTCTATTTGGGTGTGATTTTATGCTGAATGATTGTATGAGTCATGAAATAGTTGCAATGGAGGCTTGATGGAAGAGAGTGGTGTTTGATACACCTAATAGGTGATGGGAAAGAGGCTGGTGGTTTATGGTGGTGATGACATTAATATAGGAAAGGTTTGGTAGTTGTCAAATGAAAATGAGTGCTCGATTGAAGTTCTTTTGGGTGTTTTATGGACTTGGATAATGATGAGTGGAAGGACCTTGGTTCTGGTTGATAAAGGTAGAGTGTCCAAAAATTTTGTTTCTCTTCCTTGATTGTTTGTGAACTACCCCTATATAAGATCCAAATTTTTGTAGAAAAAGAATCTAGGAACTTGGTTTTTGGAGGGTTGTAGTAGCAATAACCACTATATTTTTTGGTGGTGTAACTTGTTGGTTTTTGGGTTGTAAGCTTGATTGATGAATATATGCTAGAGGTAATTTGGGTAAAAAATGGAGAGTGAAAATCAAAGAGCTGAATTTGGGGTAGTAATGTGAAAGGGGAGACTTTAGGGTTTAAAAAAGTTGGCTACCATAGCAGATGACAATTGTTTATTTTTTATTTTTTTAATTAATCAATTTTAAGTAACTTAGGCCTTAAAATCATATTTTCAATTTTTGGGCTTTAAAATTTGATCTTGGACTTGATCCAATTTTAAATTAACCTAATTTGAGTTGGACTAAACTTTAACACATACAAAAAATAATTTAAAATAATAAAGCTCAAGTGGGTTCAACAAGATGTATCTAATTAAAGTGCTCAAATAGGCCCAAATCAAAGTGTGTAAATCAAGCATAAAAATCAAGCAAACTTGAAATAATTCAGACAAAATTAAGTTCTACAACTAGGATTCTTTGGATAGAGTTTTGATTGGACTGAAACTCCTAGGGTAGAGTTTTGGTTGGACAATATAAGATGGTGTGTTTAGAGTTATAGAGACAAGGTTCTAGGCTTGATGTAAAGAGGATAGGTGAAATAAAGGTGGTAGAGTGCTTGAACAAGTATGAGCTAATTAGTCAAGGAATGTGCTAATCGATTAGAGGTTGAGATTGAGTTTTTTAAAGATTTCAACAAATCAATAGACAAACGGTTGGGATAGGTTGGAGGTTTTGGCCAAGGTTTTAGGCTACTTTGGTGGTTATGAACAGTTGAAGAAGGTTTTATGGAGGTTTCAAATGGGAGAAATAAGGCAATTTTCTCAAGATTTTATGAAAGACTATTGGTGAAGGCTTAGAACTGAATTTCTCAAAGAGGGAGATGAGAACTACTTGAAGTGTGTTGAATGGTTAACTAAGGGTTATTTATAATGAGTATAAGTGTTAAAGATGAGGATGGACTTTATCATATGAGAAAGATAATCCTGAGATGAATTATCAAGTGAAAAATCACATTTATCACCCATATTATCTCATTGTGAGATTTATTTTGGATATTTATCCCCCAGAATATTAATTATTTGTTGATAATACCATTTTAGGAGGACAAATCCTAAAAATACAAAATTATTTATGAAATTTAAACCAAAATATGATAGACCGATTGACACTTGTAATTTTTTATCATCGTTCCATTTCCATTGTCATAACCCACCTTCAAATGGTCCTAAATTTCTCATCCGATGTTAGAATTAAAGTGATCTTTATATTGTTGGAAAAATTAAAGACTATGTTCAAATGAAACTAATTTTATTGAAAATGCAAAATAATATACAAAATATGATAAAAACACTAAAAGCATGTTAGATTTCAAGACATGTTTCATATTTTAATCACATGTTATTGAATACTACTCATATTTGAGTTTATAATATATAAAAAAAAATAAAGGAAATTGAATGCTTTTTCCAAAATTATAAAGTTTGTCCAATAATTTCAAGTATTTGAAAATTTATAAAGCTCAAAATCATAAAACATCAAAGATTGAAGCAAAAATTTTCTAAATGCATAAGTATAACTATGACACCCTAATCCCCACATTGGGAGATTCTGAGAATCTGCTATGATATATGTAGAGATCTAACCTCAAACTTGTGAGGAGCCTTTTGTAGGACAAAATCATGAAACCTTTGGGTAAAAATAGACAATACATTGTAGGTTAGGTGCGGGTCTCCACAAATGGTATCAAAGTGATCACCACTTAGACAAGAACTAATTGTTACTTCTTGGGAGCCACCTCTAGAATCTTGCAGAGAGCTAAGTGCATGGGAGCCATCTCTAGAATACCAATGCCTGGTATCATCTTATGATTTGTAAGGAGCTTTATGTTAGCTTGCCTAACATTTGGTGTAATTCAGTAGATTTATATTCCTTGTGTTGGACTTGATAGAGACGTTAAACTTTAACGGAGGGAGTTTGTGACACCTCAATCTATATTGAGAAATTTTGAGGATCTATTATGATATATATGTAGAGATCTAAACTCAAACTTGTGAGGTACTTTTTTATGGGATAAAACCGTGAAACTTTTGGGTCAAAGCAGACAATACCTCATAAGCTAGGTACAAGTCTCCACAATAACATCAACTCCAATTTGTCCAAAAATTCTTAAAGCCCAAATATAATTTTAAATTTCCAAAATCTTTTAAAAATCTATATTATTAAAATGAAAAAATTTGGGCATATAATATGGACTTTTTTTCTTTTTGAATTTAGAAAGGACATAAGAATAAGTAATAAAGATAAATCAAATTCTTTCTAAAGCTGTACATACTTGAAATAGGAATTTGGTCATTTTAGTTGGAAATGGAGTATAATTCTCTTGATATTTTCTCATATTTAGGAATTTAAAATGAAAAAGGCTATTTAAATTTTAAATATTGTAAATATATTTGAAAATAGTTAGTTTTAAGATAAATTTTATCTGATTTAAATTAAGAAAAAATGGTTGAAAGGCTTGAATTAGTCTAATATTTGAAATTTTCAAATATTTTTTAAATTTAATACTTAACTGAATATGATTATTTGGTAGAAAATTAACATTAAATTATTATCCTTTATGAAAAAATAGGTTATCCACATAAGCTTCCACATGGCATAGCTTATTAGATATTCATGTATTTTGTAATTATAATATATATGATTATGTCATCAAACATAATATTAAGGATTATGATATTGTAATTAGAATAGTATCTAGAATTATAATACTAATACGATATTGTATGGATTCTTTCATTAATTAGTGAGAGTCCTAAGTATATAAAAAAATGACACTTTTATATAATATTTTTTCAAGCTAGTGAATAAAGAATTATTTCTCTTCTAACATGGCATTAGAGCCTCTCTTTTTAGTTTATGCCTAAAACCTTAGGAACCTAAGTTTATTTTTTTCAATCTTACACAAATAATAACATCAACTGAACTTGCTAAATGTTACACCACATCTTCTTTAAAATTGATACGTGTTACGCCTAGTTAGCTCCTGCACATTCTACGTGTTATGCCATGTCATTTTCAAGATTGCTATGTTTTACGCCATGTTAGCTCTAAACTTTATATGTGTTGTAACATGCCAGAACTTGCTATGTTTTATGCCATATTAGCTCCAAAACTACTATGTGTTACACCACATCAACTCTTGAACCTGCCACGTGCTATGTCATATTATCTTTGAATCTATTACATGTTACATTATGTCAGCTTTGAACTTGCCACTGTTACACCACATCAACTCCAAACCTTCCACGTGTTATGCCATGTCAGCTTTGAACCTACCATATTAGTATCTTAACCTCTTTGATTTCATTTTTGACCTCTAATTTTGCTAGTTTAAATTAAAAATGTAGAATTCTGATATCTCATAGCCAATTACTATTATTTTGAACGGAAATAATTATAATTTTGTGGCCTAAGGCATAAAAAGGTTTTTTAAAAAGACACAAACTCAAACACATTTTCTTTATCATTTTCAAAACTTAAACCCTCTTTGATAATGGATCGAAAATTTTGATGCATTGAAAATAAAAATTTTCAACAATTTAATTTTTTTAATACATTTGATAATACATTTTAAAATTCACTTAGTAGAATTTTCTCAATCAAAAAGTGTTGAATAAGATAATTAGTTAATAATCTACTTATCACTAAAGTAGAAAATATTCAGTAAATTTGTCTTTTAAATTTTTGGAACTCTTATCTCCTGCAAACATTACTTCATTATCTGCAATGAAAATAAAGGTAAAAATGTAAAATGATAAATTTTTAGAATTCAATATTCTACCTTTATCAAACAATATATTTATATTCAATATTTAATTTTGAATAAAATACCAAACAATTTTTATAATTCAGATTCAGTACTTATCAAATTCAGTCTTAAAAATTCAATATTTAATTTTTTAGCACTTAATTTTTTAGTTTATCAAACAAAACCTTAGTTAACAAATTCAAGTTGGCATCTATGATACCACCACTAGTTTTAAGGGGTGTTAGTGTAATATTCTATAATATTATGTAATTTTATAGTCAAACATGATATTGGAGATTATAATATTATAAATAGAATAATATTTAAGATTATGACACAATTAGAATATCGTTTAAGATTCTTTCTTTAATAAGTGAGAGTCGACCATATAAATAGAACACCTCTGTAAAATATTTTTTAAACTAGTGAATAAAAATTATTTTTCTTCTAACATTAGTGTTAGGTGACACCTCATTTGATGCGTGGTATTTTATATGCTGCACTCATTGGATATGTAATCATTTCTGATAGACGTGGCTTGCCATGTGGCATTTCATATACCACATCATCAACCATGTGACATGACAAACCTTGGCTTTTGTATGCTAATGGAACCGTTAACCATGTGTGATCACGTGAGCATTTTTCCATTAAAATTTGACCAAAGTGACAAAAATTGATTACATGCTATTTTGGTTTTAAAAGTTTCAATACTTAAATATGTTGTCATAACGATTTTATGTTCGCTCAACGAATTTGAAAACGAAATAAAAAAAAGAATGGAGTCGTCATCAATCCTTTTTTAGTTAGGTGTGATTTGTCACCTATTAAAATATATCCTTTTAATAAAATCTTAAAATTAATTAAAATTTATTAAAAAGATAATTTTAGGATCTGCGTAACAAAATGGGTTCGGAAGTCGACTAAGTGTGAGGAAATATTAGCACCCCTACAATGCCCATTTAAAATGGTACCAATTAACTATGTGTTATCCATTGATTTCAATAAAAACAGTCTTATTTTCAGTGTTCAAAAAATAATTTTCTAAATAATTTCTTTGATTTTTCATTTACTAGAAATTGTTTTTTAATGTATTTTTTAGTGCTCAAATTTTATTCAAGAAAAATAATTCTTAAAATGTTCCAGTATGTTGGTAACATTAGAAGAATTTTTTCTCACCTAGAGATTTTTTAGGCATTACTTCTCGAAATACCTTAGAATCTCATTATTGGAAGCTCAAATTTACTTTTTGTAAAAAAGTTATGTCGTGCATGCAATCCAGAATGTTACCATATTGATGCATATATTTTATTCTCTTTTTTAGAAATTTTATTAACTGTTTTATTAATTTTTATTTTTAATTTAAATTTTTAAAGAAAAAATTTTTTATTATATTGAAGTTTTTCTATAAATATTCCAATACACTAATAATATTTTAAAAAAATCTTCTCACCTAGAGATTTCGTAAAGCATCACTACTCGAAATACTTTTAGAATCTCATCATTGGATAAAAAATTTTTTTTTCTTATTTATATTACCATTTTTTAATAATAAATTAATTAATTTTTTATTTTTTTATTTTTATTGTATTAAAAATATTTTTATAAATATTTCAATACACTGATAGTATTTAAAAAAAATCTTCTTACCTAGATATTTTATAGGCATCACTACTTGAAGTACCTTTGAATCTCATCATCGAATAAAAATTTTCTTTTCTTACATTTTTATTATTTTTTAAATTATTTAAGGTTTATTTTTATTTTATAAGTTTATTTTAAAAATTAACAAAATTATAAAAAAATTTAACTACATATTTCATAATTTAATCTAACAAATATAATATTTTAATATGCATAAATATTAATAAAATAATATATAAAAAATAAAAAAATTTAAAAAAAATATTACCTGAACCAGATCGATCAACGGTCATGTCAACGCGGGTCTAATCGATTCGGCTGCTTGGTCTAATTTGGTCGGTTCGATGGTTCAGCGTCGGTCTGGTCTAATTTAGGATAGTTCGGCTGGATCGATCAGAGGCTGAAGGGACATAGGTCATTGAGTCGGGTGCGTGGACCCCGAGTCAAGTCAAGGGTTGACGCACGGATCCTTATGGCTCAAAATGGTGTCGTTTTGGGCCTTTATTGAAACAACGTCGTTTTGTTTTGGCAGTTTATATAAAAAGTCTAAAAAAAAAATTTTCGGTCATTCTTTCCTTTTTCAGAAAAAAAAAACCTCTCCCCTCTCCCTTTTCAAACCAAAACCCAATGGGGCTGGCCGGTGGTCGTCACCGTCGTCGGTCGTCGGTGATCGAAAAATCCCAAAAAAGACAATGTTCCTCTCAACCCCTTAAACCCAGATCCAACCTCCGTTTCACCTAAAAGTGTCCCAAACAACGTAACTCTGCCCTAAAAGTTTCGGCCATAAAATTTTTTTTGTTTTTGCGTTTGTGTGATTTTTTCTTTTTTGCTAGCGTTGTGGTCCTCGTTTCCAGAGGCTATTGTTTCTATATTTGTATGTCTTTAGTTTGTTTTGAATTTTTTTTTTACAAAAAGTTTTTTTTTCAAATTTGGCAAACTTTTTTTTACAGGGTTACTGGTTTTTTTTTTCGATCTTCTCCTCTCTTTTTTTAATCGATCTTCCCTTTTCTTTTTCTTGCAGGTAAGAAGCTCTATTTATAGAGTTTTATGGGATTCAAATCTCAGATTTTCTAAGATTCGAATCCTATATTTTCAACCCAAAATCCATGTTGCCAAGTTAGGTAGTGTGTCAGGCGGCTGTTGATGGTTGCTGACTGTGATTTTGGACTTTTGGTGATTGTGCATTTAATGTACCCATAGCTATCAAATTGAACCGGATAAGAAAAAAAGAAGAAGGAAAAAGAAAGAAGAAGAAAATAAAGAAAATAAAGAAAATAAAAAAAGAAAAGAAAAATAATAATAATAAAATAAAATGATGTTTATAGCTGTCCCTCTTTGCCTATTTCTGAGAATCAAGAATAAGGCAAAGACAAACAACCATTTTGTTTGAAAAAAAAAAAACATTGAGCATAAAAAAATTTTTTTTAAGGCACAAAAAGTTTAACAACATTTTTTAAAATTTAAAAGGTTCCTTTGAGCAGAGGCTCAATAACTTTAAAAAAAATTTTAAAAAAAGCTCATCTAAACAGAGGTTTAACAACTTTTGAAAATTTTAAAAAAGCTCCTCTAAGCAAATGCTCAACAACTTTAAAAATTAAAAAAAATCTCATCTAAGCAAAGGCTCAACAACTTTAAAAAAAATCTCATCTTGAAAAAAACTCCTCTCAACAGAGGCTTAACAACTTTAAAAGTTTATCTTGAAAAAGGCTAATCTTAGTAGAGGTTCAACAACTTTAAAATTTATCTTGAAAAAGCTCATTTCAGCAGAGGCTTAACAACTTAAAAAAAATCTCATATTGAAAAAAGCTCATCTTAGTAGAAGCTCAACAACTTTAAAAATCTCATCATGGAAAAGATCATTTTAGCAGAGACTTAACAACTTTAAAATTCATCTTAGAAAAGCTCTTCTCAGCAGAGGCTCAATAAAAAAACTCATCTTGAAAAAGGCTTCTCTTAGCAAAGGCTCAACAACTTTAAAATTTTCATCTTAAAAAAAGGCTCGTTTTAACAGATGTTCAACAATTTTAAAAAAATCTTATCTTGAAAAATGCTCCTCTCAACAGAGGCTCAACAACTTTAAAAATCTCATCTGTTCTCGAACCCGAGTTCTCATCTTTGAACAAATAAATTTTTCTTTTTTAAAATCTTTTGTTTGATTATTATTTTCATCCAAATATCAAAATCTTATTTTTCATTAAGAAATGAAAAGTCTTTGTCCTTATTTTAACTATTCATAGATGCATGTACTGAGAGCTCTAAATGCAATGCATGTAATGCAATCAAAATTATTCATTATAGTAAAAAGGTTCTCAAAATCTCTCACTTTTTACTTTATTTTTATTAGAATTCTCAACAATTACCATATGATCAATCTGTTCTTAACATCTGACCATTATATTCTTCCCTAACAATACTTTTCTTCTTCAAAAGTCTGCAACATTAATGTCTAGTCATGCCTTTCTTATCCTTTTTCATCTGTTTTTGTCAAGTTTTAAAAAGTAATACTGAGATTTTTCATGTTTGTTTTCCTTTTCATCATTTTAAGTTCAAGACAAATAAAATACAATCACATATTTCTCCTATTTGTACGATGAATAAAAATATCAAATGAGAATAAAGGAATGGACATGCATTATTTCCAAAGAAAAGATAACATGCTTAATAAATGCATGGCAAAGTGTTTGAGTTAAAACAAAGGTGCCCCAAATAATGATCATAAGATAATCATGAACAAAATATTCCTAAATTCTTTTTTAAAACTAAATAAGATGATTTTCTTGATTCTTCAGAGTTTGTCAAACTATACTTGCCCCTGTGTTGTAAGTATATCTAAGCCACTTTTTCAGGTTTTTAGCTTAAATGAGCCATTATTTTTTATTTTTTTAACTTTTTTATTTTTTTATTTTTTTAAGCAAAATATTTTTTTAAAGTATCTAAATTTATTGGAGTAGGTAAATCACCTCCATCCATCTCTGTCAAAATCAATGTCCCACCAGAAAAGACCTTTTTCACCACGTACTGGCCTTCCCAATTTGGTGTCCATTTTCCTCGATTATCATGTTGATTTGGAAGGATCCTTTTTAGCACTAAGTCTTATTCCCTAAAGTTACGATGATGGATTTTTTTGTCATGTGCTCTCATCATCCTCTTTTGATATAATTGACCATAACAAAGTGCTGTAAGTCTTTTCTCTTCAATGAGATTCAATTGCTCATAACAATTTTGAGCCCATTCTGTTTCCTCTAACTCTACCTCCATCAAGACTCTCAGCGAGGAAATTTTCACTTCGATCGGTAGCACAGCTTCCATTCCACATATCAAAAAGAATAGGGTGGCCCCAGTAGATGTTCGGATTGATGTTCTATAAGCATGCAAAGCAAAAGGTAACTTCTCATACCAATCTTTGTAAGTATCAATCATTTTTTCCAAGATTCTTTTGATGTTCTTATTTACAGCCTCTATTGCCCCATTCATCTTTGAATGATATGGTACTGAATTGTGATGATGGATCTTGAACTGAGTGCAAACTTCAAGTTTTTGGCATTATAAAAAATAATGGTTTCTAAAAGCCCATACTAGCATATTATCTTTTTTTTATGAACTCGCATACCATAGATCGAGTCACATTAGCACATAATACAGCTTTTATCCATTTCATGAAGTAATCAATCATCATAAAGATGAATCTATGCTCATTTGAAGCTTTTGGAGTGATGGGACCAATGACATCCATACCCCACATAGAGAATGGCCACGGGGGAGCCAAAACATGTAATGCTATTAGAGGCACGTGAATCTTGTCAGCATAGATCTGACACTTATGACATCTTCTGGTATAATCAATACAGTCACTTTTCATTATCAACCAATAATAGCCAGCCCTCATAATTTGTCTAGCCATCATATGACTATTTACATATGCCCCACAAACTCTATCATCCACTCTTCAATAATCTTCTTTGCTTCAGTTACACTCATACATCTTCAATAATCCTTCAGCCACATATGTTGCGTTAGCAATCTCGAAAAATCTATATGAGCACTTTAGGGCTTCATTTGCTACTTCTATATAAGGAGTATTTATCAGTTAAGCAACCAGTAAATCTTTTTCTCTTACCACACATGTCAATTTTTTATCAATAATGAATTTGACTTATTGATGCAATGAATATGAAACTGTACCCACCATATGAATTTACGACCTACCCAATAAGTAACTGTGTGAGAGAGAAATATCCATAACTTTGAATTTCACATTGAGAGTACACGGGCCAATCTATAATGGCATTTTTATGTCTCTCAACACCTCTTTTCGGGTCTCATCAAAAGCTCAGACTATCATATGACTAGGTTTTATATAAGATCCATCAACAAAGTGTTTTACTAGAGTAGTCATAGGTATAATATTGATGGATGAACCATTATTAATTAAAACTTTAGCCATTATATGACTCTTGCATTTCACATAATATGAAGAGCCTTGGTACTTCCTCGACCTTCAAGAGGAATCTCTTTATCACTGAAAGAGATATAATTTGAAATTGTCAAATTACCAACAAGCTGTTTTACGTATTTAACAGAGACATTATGAGACACATATGCTTGATTAAGCACTTTCAACAGAGCATTACGGTGTGACTCTGAGCCTAGCAATAATGACAATAGAAAAATTTTAGCTGACATCTTGTTCAACTATTCTACCACACTGTACTTACTATATTTTATTAACTTTAGAAATTCACAAGCTTCACTATCACAGATTGGCTTCTGAGATTTTTTTTTGGGGCTGTGATAGGATTATTTTAACTTTTTTTTTCTTCGTCTACCTTTGCTTTCTCTTTTTTGGCTTTCTCTTAAGCTTCTGGAGTATAACATCTTTCACTTTGAGTTATACCTTCTACATCCATTATGTTCATAGTATCTAGATTGACTATAATATCACAATCGTACTTCTATGGTGCTACTTTATCATTCTGGTATGAAAAAGAGTCAGAAACTTTAATTGTCACTATTGGTCAAGAGATAGGTTTTTCTAGCCTCGATGTTAACTTCTCATCATAATAAATTGTTGCTGGTCTACACACAAACTTATTCTTTAAATCAATGATAAACACTTCAACTTTCATCAACTCTTTTCTTTCTTCATAAAACTCTATCCAACCCATATCCATCAACTTTTACACCTATTGATGAAATTTGTGACAACTCTCGATAGAATGCCCCAAAGCACCTTTGTGATAATTACAGCTTTCGGTTGAGTTAATTGCTTCAGAGCAATTTTGAGATTCTATTGACTTCAACATGTCAGTTTTAACCAAGACTTCAAACACCTTAACCATCGGAGTCTTAACTTCATCTATTTTTTCTTGCACGTGGATTCTTTTCCCATCAATTAAGGCATTTATTGATGGTCTGGTATGGCTCGGTAAAGGGTTCTCATTAACATTTAGAGTCTCTTGTTGGTTGGTCTCAAAGTTTAACACTATTTCATTAATTAACCCCTACACTTTATGCTTCAAAGCAGTACAGTTCTCAGTGGAATGACTTAGATTCCTATAGTAATAATCACAATGCGCATTGGGGTCATAACATTTAAGAAACAGAGGTTTCAAGGGTTCAACAATAACAAGAGCAAGTAAATGTTTCTCAACAAGTCGAGGATAAAAATATGTGTATGTCATGGAAATAGAATCAAAAGTGAGTTTTTCTTGGGTATTTCTTGAAGCTCTCGCACCACTATTAGGACTAGGTCTCCATTTTGGTCTTGTAGGTATAGCAAGACAGTTATAGGAATAGGTAAGTGTCCAAAAAGATGGCTGAAATTGAGATAGATAAGCTGGTGGTTATAATGGCTGGTGTGGTTAATATGGATGAGGAGTGGACGTAATACTATTTATGAAAGGGTAATGGATTTGGTAGACTAGTGCGGGTAGGGCGTGAAACCTCTGAACTGTTACCCCACATAGTTCACCACTTGAGCTTCATTCTCTTTTTTTTTGGAAACTCCCCCTTTCTTTGCTCCACTCATTTTTCCTGCATCAAGCTTGCCATTCTTTATGACATTTTTAATAATCTTACCTGATATCACCATATCTGTAAAGTTCTTGGTTGCATTGCCTATCAATCTCTCATAGTATGGTGCTTTTAGAGTGTTCACAAATAAGATAGTTGTTTCTTTCTTAGTGAGAGAAGGTTGAACTTGTGCAATCACATCTCTCCATCTCTGTGAATACTCTTTAAAAATTTTTATTATCTTTTTTCCATACTTTATAAAGAAAAACATCTGGAATCAGATTTTTGACATGTCGATATTGTGTAAGGAATGTCCTAGCGAGCTCTTGCCAAGAATGAATACGTGTCCTATCTAGTTGGACATACCATCTACCTGTAGATCCCGTAAGGCAATCCTAAAATATGTGCATCAACAACTTCTCATCATGAGCATGTGCTACCATTTTACTACAATAAATGGTGATATGGGTAATCAGGCATTTTATGTCATCATATTTTTCAAATTTTGAGACCTTGAATTTAGGTGGAATGACCACGTTTGGGACCAAACAAAGGTCAACTGCATCTGTGAAGCCATAAAAATTTGCTTAAAAAAGTCTACCACAGTTATCTCAATATAACCCAAAGTCTTTTGAAAGATTACCAAGCCATACAATGCTAAAGCAAACACAGTCATACCTTAATCATCATTTAAATGTCCCTGAATGAAGTTTCAAAGAAAGTCCCAACGGATGCCGAGATCTTCACCTTTAGGCTTTGCGAATGAATTAATGGTTTCCACTTTAACCCCCATAAGCTTGGCTAATTTTTTATGATAACCTGATTTTGACTTTTGAGTAAACACTTTATTTGGACACTGTAGTTCTATTTCAAGCAAAAATAAATACTTTTCAATAGTTAGCACTAAATCTTACTGACTAAAAGTGAAGCATCTATAGGATAGATCACAAAACTGTATAGCTGCCCTAATCAATTATTCATCGATCACTATTAGATGAAAGATGCAATCTGCCCATACTTCTTGTAAAAGCTTTCTTTTCTTTCTTCATTTAATTGACCCCAAATGATGGCTAAGTCTTCTAAATCATTCTGTGTGAAATCCAAATGCATCTTCTCAGGTAACTCAAACACATAACTGATAGGCAAGCAATCTCTATTCTTTTGTTGGGCTTTTTTCAACCAAACATATACTTCATTATATGACTCACATGAGACATTAACTGAGGATGAGCAAATCTGTAGTTCTACGAGATCCATGAAAACTTCTAGGGAGAAATATATCATAGAGCAAATATCTCGATGCAGAACTGTATGATATAATTTATGGAAAAAAAAAATAAAAATGAAACAAAATTGAGTTAGTGTGAGGATGCGGTTTGAGAAAAAACATTTTCTTTTTAGTTTTGAGATTTTGTTTTGTTTTGTTTTGTATTACATACAACATTTATTCTTAGGTATTTCCTACAAGAAGGCGAACGAGGCTCTACCTAAGGCTAGTTTCCTAGGCTTATTACATGCTGGGTTTGGATTGACACATGTCTAAAGGTTCCCAAATTATTTCTCACTGTCGTCTACACTGGACTAATGAGGGACCCCGATCATCACCCATTATAGGCTACGAATGAAAATGGTTCAATTTGAGTAGAAGTATTTCGCTTGCCATTGCTGAGGTTATCATCTCACGAGGGCATAAGTACTCTACTTCCTCCTATAAGGGACAGAGCTCGGGTATAAAGCTCATGCATGAGATGCATTATGTCATTGTGTGTGCAAGTATATCCTAATTTATTAAGAGTAAAATATACAAAAAAATAAAGCATAGAGGCATAGTAAAAGAAACGTAAGGGAAATTTTTTTCTTTTACTTTCGATTTTTTTTCTTGACTTTTTTTGTTAAAAGTGAAAAATAAAAATCTAAGAAACTGATTAAGACTGTTTAAATCAAAATTTGAGGATAACACGTAGTTAATTTAGCCTGACTCTCAAAAACAAATGACTTTCCCAGTGGAGTTACCAAGTTGTCGTAACAGTTTTATGTCCGTCCGATGAATTTGGAAATGAAATAAAAAAAATAATGGAGTTGCTACCATTTTTTTTTCGCTAGGTGTGATTAACCACCTATTAAAATATATCCTTTTAATGAAATCTTAAAATTAATTAAAATTTATTAAAATGATAATTTTAGCGTCTGCGCAACAATATGGGTTCGAAAGTCGGTTACGTGTGGGGAAGGATTAACACCCCCACAACGACCGTTTAAAACGATACCAATTAACTATGTGTTATCCATTGATTTCAATAAAAATAGCCTTATTTTTGGTGTTTCAAAAATAATTTTCTCAATAATTTCTTTGATTTTTCATTTATTAGAAATTATTTTTAATGTATTTTTTAGTGCTCAAATTTTATTCAAGAAAAATAAAAACTTTTTATTTTAATTTCAAAAATAAAAATTTTAATAAAAAGCTATTTGTTGATTTTTTTCAAAAATAAAATTTTAACATAAAAATAATTTTTTAAATTTCTGAAAATATTTAATCTCATTCTCATTTTCTTTTTTTTTGTTTTTTGCTTTTAATTTTTTAAAAAAATAATAATAATAAAACTCAATTGCATCTATCCATTTTCTACCAATGGTTAAGCGCATATTTAGGTATTAAGTCTTGTTCAGTCAAATGATTTGTTATCAATCCACATAGACATCATTTTGCACATCATCTTCCATATAAGATGACAGATGCGCAATATAAATAGTCGTTAGCCTCATTTAATTGTATTAGATTTTTGTATGTAATTTTGAAAGTTTATGGTTTGGTTTACAGCAAAAATAAAATATTATAGACTTATTTACATACAATAAAAAGTTAAAGCTTTTATCTATTTTGTAAAAAAAAATTAAAGGTATATTTAAATATTAATCCTTTTTAATTGATTTAAGAACATGGTAATAAAGGCATTCTCCTTCCAAATAAACCAGGACTAGTTGTATTCTAATCATATTTTGCAAATTTGAAATGGGAAAACTTTCCATGTTTACATTTTTCTTGTTCATTATTTAATTTGTAATTAAGATTTAATTAAAAATTTTATGTTGCAAATAAACAGTATGAAGAATTTCTGTTTGGTTATAAGAGAAAAAGAACTGATGTTGAAGCAGTGTTAGGAATGGGATTGTTATGATGGTTTTGAGAACTGTTAGACAAATTTTAAAAACAAAAGGGAGTCATTAGTAATTTTTTTGACTAGGTATAATGGGTTACCTATTAAATTTATCTTTTTAATAAAATCTAAAAATTATTTAAAATTTATTAAAAAAATAATTTTATAGTCCACAAAACAACTTGGGTTCGGAGTCGATTACACGTTAGAAAGAATTAGTACCCTTACAATATCCATTTAAAAATGATATTAATTAATTATATGTTATCATTTAATCTTGACAAAAGTGGTTTAAGTTTGGTATTTATCAATAATTTCCTTGGCTTTGTTCTTTTTTTTTTCTTTTTTGCTAATTTATAAATTCTTTTGTTTTGATTTTGATTTTTGATTTGTTTTATTATTCTATTTTATTAGACAAAAATAGATTGAAACCTCATTATTGAAAGAATTCTTAAAATGTTCCAATACATTAGTAATATCAAAAGATTTTTTCAATAATAAGGTTCTAATCTATTTTTCTCTAAAAAATAGAATAATAAAACAAATAAATAATGCAAATAAAAACAAAACAAAACAAATACATAAATAAAAAAGAAAAAAGAATAAATAAATGAAGCCAAGGAAATTATTGATAAATACCAAACTTAAGACCATTTTTGTGAAGATTAAAGTATAATACATAATTAATTTGTACCATTTTTAAACGAGCACTGCAAGAGTGCTAATCATTCCATACAAATAACTTTCGAACCTAAATAGTTTTGCAAATTCTAAATTTATTTTTTCAATAAATTTTAATTAATTTTAAGATTTTATTAAAAAAATATGTTTAATAGGTGGCTAATCATACCTAGCCAAAAAAATTTGATAGTGACTTCTTTTTATTATAAAAATTCATATGATGGTCCATAAAATCATTATGACAGTTTAGCAACTCTATTAGGAAAATAAATTTTCTTAAAGTCAAGCCAAAATTAATTTATGTGTTGTCCTTAATTTTGATTTAAATGGTCTTAATCGGTATTTAACTCTAATTTCCTTGATTTTGATTTTGTTTCTTTTTCAATAAAAAAAATCACTCGCATTGCATTTTAACTATACCTTTTATTCATTGTTTCTTTTATTTTTTACATATTATTCTCAATTAACTAGGAGACGTTTTACACACACAATGACATGTTGTACTTCATGCATGAGCTTTATTCCCAGGCTCTATCCCTAATAGGAGAAAGTAAAGTACCCATACTCTCATGAGGTGATACCCTTCACAATGACAAGCAAAATACTTTCAGTCAAATTGAACCATTTTTATTCGTAGCCTATAACAGGCGAAGACTGGGATACCTTACTAGTCTAGCATGAATGACAATGAGGAACAAGTTAGGAACCTCTAAATATGTGTTGATCCAAACTAATCACATAATAAGTCGTAGGAAGCCAATCTTAGATAGAGTCTTGCCTATCGATTATAGAAAACACCCAATTCCAAAATTTACAATAAAAAAAATCATGTGTTTCAAACAAAAAAGACTAAAAAAACAAAAAAAAAATTCAAACCACATCCTTACACTAACTTAATCTTTTTTTTTCTTTTTTTTTCCTTTTGTATAAATTACATCATACAATCCCACACATTGAAATATTTGCTCTAAGACACCTTTCTTTTGAGAATTTCTTTCATGGATCCCATAGAACTATGAGTGTCACATATGAGTCATATAATGAGGTACATATTTGGTCAAAAAAAGGCCAGCAAAAGAATAAAAATTGTTTGCCTACAAGTTATGTGTTTGGGTTGTTAGAAAAGGTGCATTTGGATCTCATATAGAATAATTTAAAAGATTTAGCCAGCATTTGGGATCAACTAAGTGAAGAAAGAAAAGAAAGATTCTTGTGGAAATTTGGGCAAATTGCATCTCTTATTCCAATATTGATCGAGGAACAGTTAATTAAAGCAGCTATACAATTTTAAGACCGAACCTATAGATGTTTCACTTTTAATCAAAAGGATTTGGTGTCTACCATTGAAGAGTACTTGGTTTTGCTCAAGATAAAACTGCAGTATCTGGACAAAGTGTTTACTCAGAAGCCAAAATCAAGTTACTGTAAAAAGTTGGCCAAGCTTATAGAGGTTAAAGTGAAAACCATAGATTCTTTCACGAAACCCAAAGGTGAACATCTTAGTATCCATTGGGACTTTCTTTGTAATTTTATTCAAGGGCATCTAGATGATGATCAATGGCTCCAATTGAAAAGTAAGGAAGAATGAATCTCATTCTTGCAAATGCTTACCTAGGATGAAACAGAATGGATAGTGCCATGGATGCCCCATGTGCCTATGTTGTATCAAGGAGGAAATGAACCATGGATACCATTATTAGGACTATAGGGTGTGGAAAGTTACATTCCATTGATGGTGTTAAGATAATTCGGTGCAAAATAGTTTGTTCCCACTACTCATGGCCTGGCTCAAGTAAAATTCCCTTATGTGGAACCCGATCAACTAAAAACACTAAAGTAATTAATCCAAGTATGGAAGAATACATAAAGGTCAAGATTATGGCTTCTCTTTGATAAAGTCACTCATGATTATCAGATTTAGAGAATAAAGTGACTAAAAGATATGGTGATCTTTTTCAATAATGGCTCGCATCAATAAGCTAACCCTTAGGCTGAAGCACAATTATCAAAATTTGAGCTTGTTAGGAATGACTTGAAAGTTAAAAAAAAGGAAATAAGAAAAGAAAATTTGAAGCTTAGTAAGAAAATGGGATAATTGAGATACGAAGTAGAAGTACAAGGGAGTAGATTGATGAAGGTCATAAAAGAACAAGATCTAGCTAACAATGATTTGAGAGATCTGCACCAAGAAAATAAGAAATTACAAGTCCAACTCAAGTCTAAAAAAGTTACCAAATCTTACCTCAATCAACAACATTGATGGATGAGCTCTAAAAAAAAATGAACCATTGGAAAGGCAAAGCTTATGAAAAGTAAAAAGAGGCTATTAGAATTTCTCAAGAATGCCAAAATTGGAAGGGATTGTACTTAACAGCTATAGCAAGATTGGTTGAATGTCGGAAAGAAAAGGAAATTTTAAAGTTTAAGCTTGAAAATAATAGAAGAAGGCACCTTGAAATGCTGAATAAAAAAGAGTCAATCCACCAAGTGATCCCATGGTTGGAGCAACAATTATAAGACCACAAAAATCATATTTTATAGTCATAAATAAATGGCAAAAAAGAGAATAAGATTGGATTTTCACATGTAACTCAGAAACAAATGCTAGAATGAAGTGGAAAGTGGAAAGCTTGAGATTGCAACAATAGATAGAGCATCTAACCAGCCAAATTTACAATTTAGTGAAAAAAATGAGAGAAATGGTTGAAAAGGTAGAAGTATTAAAGTGAGAAATCAATCCCACATGAGAATATAGATAACATCTAGTGAACTTACTAAATGAGGCTAAAGATCATTATGAGTAAGTCAAATATTTTTATGGATATAATTCTAGAATGATAAGCTTCATGTAACAAAAATTGTTCAAAATTAATGGAAAAATTCTAGTGTTGAAATTTGTCCAATAGCAAATATCTCTTTCTTGCATTCATTCATCAAATGCATCATAACCATCAGTTTCAAAAAAATGAATAAAAAATAAAAAACCACAAATCGAACTATAAAAAATTTTCTAACACATGGTATTTTAATTTCTTAAAAAATTATAATAATAAAGGTTCAAAAATAGCTCAACCTATAAAGTCTTCAAATTAGCTTGCCCATCATTCGTACAACACTTGATCACAAGTAAGGGCCATGGAAGAAGAGTAATCCAACTAAATGGATAAGATTGAGAAACTTTAAGAAAAGATTAATGAATAGTTGGCCACAATGGTAGCCATGATAACCAAAATAAGCAAAGAGAAAGAAGTAACGAGGGAAGACACACCTTAAGAAAGGCAACCACAATAAAAGGATGACAATCTTCTATATCCATTAGGCTTCACCCTATATTAAGCCCAGACTTCATAAAAAGCATAGCCACCACCTATGCCTTTTATGAAAGGATATCCATTTCTTACACTACTATGCTAACAACACAAGAACCTACCCAATTTTAAAGGCATACCATTCTTATTATAGGAATGAAGTCGTTAGATTGAATCCATGTTCTTAGTCTAGATAACTCAAGAGAGCAAAAGAAGTTCAAAATAAACACCTCAAAAGCAAAAGAATACTCGAAGGCTTTGCATAAGATGGACCTTATAGAGGAACAATTATAAGCCATCAAGGGAATGGACATTTATGGCTCAATGGATGCAGCCAAATTATGCTTGGTGCTAGACATAGTCATTCTACCAAAACTCAAAGTATCAAAATTTAAGAAGTATGATAAGACTAAATACCGGTGACCCACATCATCATTTATTATCGAAATATGGCTGCTTATACTCATGATGATAAACATATTCCAAGACAGCCTCATTGGATTGGTTGTCAAGTTCTATGTCTAACTAGATAGAAGTTGCATCCACTCTTGGAAAGAATTAGGTAAGGCTTTCAATGCTCAATACAAGCATATTATAGATCTAGCTTTTAATCATTTATCTTTATAAAGTATGAAAAAAAAAGCCATTGAAAGCTTAAAAAGTATACACAAAGATGAAGAAACGTTGCCAATCAGGTTTAGCTACCATTCATAAAAAAAGAGACAACCGTCTTATTTGTTAACACTCTCTGAGCATCATACTATGATAAATTAGTAAGAAATGTTACGAAAAACTTCGCAGACTTGGTGATATTAGGAGTGATAATTAAGAATACAATTAAAAGTGAAAAATTTGACAGAAGAAAGGCAAAGAAGAGTGATACAATGAAAAAGAAAAAAGATGTCCAAGCAGTAACCCACGAGGGATAGCAAAATAGAAGCTTTATGCCATATTATCCCTAACCAGCTTACCACCATTACTATCCAACCATAAACAATGTCTTACCAAACTTCTACAGCTACCAACCAATGCCATAGCAAAGGTTTAAACCCACCTTTTGGCTTTAAATGCCTTTTACTCAGCCAAACAATCCAATTAGTGCTTTTAGAGGACATGAAGTAATCAAGAGAGGACCTCTATTGACCCAATTCCTATGTCGTATACTGATTTATTTTTCCAACTTATTAGGAGTCACCTTATTACACTAATCCAACTAGAACCATTAAAACCTCCTTATTCGAAATGGTATGACCCTAATGACAAATGTGCTTATCATTTCAAGATTATGGGCCATTCATTAAAAAATTGCATGACATTCAAATACAAAGTATATAGTTTGGTTAAAGCCAATCTGTTAAACTCTTAAAAAAAAAAAAAAGAGAACCAATGTTAATGGTAATCTTTTACTGAAACATTCTGGCTTAATAATCAATACCATGGACAATGATCAAGTTTGACATATCAAAAAATCTATGAATTAAATCAAGATTCCACTTAAACGAGTATTTGATATCTTGGTAAAGACTGGTGTTTTTTACCTTTTAGCCTTAAACCAAAATGATGATCATGTAAAATAAGATCCTGATCAAACCTGTAAACACCATATAAGAATAGCATGACACTCTATTTATAACTACAATGCATTTCATCAAGTGTTACAAACAATGATGGACTCCTCTTTCATTGAGTTTTTCAACAAACAAGATGAAAATTTAATTAATGCCATGGAAGAGTTACTTTTAAGGAATTAGCCTTCAAGTATCATGTTCAAGCTAGTGATTATATTTTACAATGAGAAAGCAGCTTCAATAAAAAAAGAACATCTTTTTAATCTTAATCCAATTGTAATCATCAATATCCATAGTCCATTTCCATACAAAAGTGGTAAAGCAGTGTCATGAAATATGCTTGTGACATTGAAGTCTAAGGGCAGAATTATAGTTTAAGCTCGTGCAAGTCAAATGTCCTAAACAATGCTAATGTTGTTGGATTGGGCATTATGACTAGGAGTAGACAATGTCATACACTAAAAACTTTTTAAAATTTTGAAAAAGAGAAAGTAAATAAAAGAGGAAAAATGTCGAAGAAAAAAAGAAAATCCACCCAATTATGGCCTAAGAAGTATAGTATAAGAAGTCAGTATCTGAGGAAAAAGCTTGTGAATTCTTGAAATTGATCAAACATAGAGAGTACAATGTTATGAAGTAATTAAACAAAATGCATACTTGTATTTTGCTATTGTCTTTCTTGCTAAATTTTAAACTACACTAAAAGGCTTTATTGAAAGTATTGAATGAAGCATACGTGGAGCATAACATATAAGTTGAAAATGGTAGCCATATCATGGAAAATATCATAGCACCAAATTATATCATTTTTAACAACAATGAGATCCTACTAGAAGGTAAAGGAAGTACTAAAGTCCTTCACATTTCTATTCGGTGCAAATACCACATCATAGGAAAGTTTCTTGTTGATAATAGCCCATCGATCAATGTTATACCCACCACTACTCTGAAGAAGTAACCCGTTGACATGTCATATATAAAGCCAAGTTATATGATTGTAAGGGTATTTAATGGTTCTTGATGTGAGGTACTCAGAGATATCAAGATAGCCTTGAAAATTAGCTAAAGTACTTTTAGTATAAAGTTTCAAGTCATGAACATTTTGCTATCATATAGTTGTTTGCTTATAAGGCCATAGATTCTCATGACTAGTGTTGTCCTATCTCTGCATCAGAAGATCAAGTTCATTGTAAAATATAAATATGTTAGTATTTCTAGAAAAGAGGATCTACTAGTAAGTAAGCCTTTAACCACCCCGTTCATGGAAGATGCCAAAGAGGCATTAGAATGCTCCTTTAAATTTTTTGAATTTACCAATACTGCTTATGTAAGATAAGGGTTAATGATACCAACTTTACGCTTATCCAAGGTCACAAAGATAATCATCAAGCAAACAATCAAGAAAGGATGGCATGCTGAAAAGGGCCAAAGGGTGAATCTACAAGAAATCAAGAAGCTTTCAAGGATAGTTGAGAACAAAAGCTTCAAGTTAGGTGTAAGGCTAATGAAAAAGAGAGAAAGCAACTCATGAATGCAAAAAAAAAAAAAAAAAGAATAACTTACCTTAATGGATGTGAACCGAAAAGTGAAAAAATGACTTTCTCTCACTTTCATGATACATTTTACTTATGTGGATGTATGTAGCTTGATTCAATAAGATCTGGAATGGGAAAACCCACATTGGATTTAGAAGAGGCTTTTTCTAAGCTTGAGATCAACATGATAGATGGAAAAAAATGGTAATCAAGAAAGAAGAGGTGTTTGTGTATTAGTACCTATATAGAACTATGCTAAACAATTAAAAAAATGATAAAGAAGCTAGTTGTCCTTGAGTCTTTTTCAAAATAATGTAGTGAGTTTAATTCCTCAATGCTTTTGCCCAAAAGCATTATGAGGTTTTTGTTTATGGGTTTATCTTTCTATTTCAATAAAATTATTACATTTTCATTTCTTTTTTCATTCATATAAACTCTCCACACCTATATATACCCACCTACATTTCTTTAATATACATTTGTCAAGTGTCAAAATAATGAACATGAAGATAACCTTGACAATAATCTAGAATTTGATTTTGAAAATCTTATTCATATTTATGAGCTTAATAATGAAAAAAAACTCAAATAATTACACTTTAACCCCTAATTTATTAAAATTGGTAAAGCAAAAAAAAAAGAACCAATTGAATTGCATGAAAAAGCTCTAGATGTAGTTAATTTGGGGAGTAAAAAAAATAATAAGTCAAAATAGGCACATCATTTTCACATATCGAAAGGCCAAGGTTAGAAAAACTACTCCATGAGTATATTGATATGTTCACATGGTCATACTAGGATATGCTAGAGCTCAATACATATTGAAGAACATTGATTGCCTTTAAAACCATAATACAATCTAGTGTAACAAAAATTGCAATGCATGAAATAAAAAATTTTACTAAAAATCAAAGAGGAAATGGAAAAGTAGTTACATTCAGGTTTTTTTAAAGTGGATAAATACCCAAAATGGGTGATGAATATAGTCTCAATCCCTAAAAAGGTGAAAGTTCAAATGTGTATGGACTATCGAGAGTTGAACAAGGCAAGCCTAAAAGATAATTTCTCATTACATTACATTGACACTCTGGTGGATAAAAATGTAAAGCATTCCATGTTCTCATTTATAGATGATTTTTTAGGATACAACCAAATTAAAATGGCTTCTATGAATATGGAGAAAACTACGTTTATGATAATGTGGGACACGTTTTGTTACAAATCATGCCTTTTGGATAAAATAATAATGGAGTGACTTGTTAAAGAGCAATGGTGACCCTCTTTCATGATATGGTGCATAAAGAAATAAAAATATACGCAGATGATATGATCCTAAATACTCATGAGAGGGGAAACCATATAGCCAATCTCAAAAAGTTGTTTAAAAGGTTGCGAAAGTTTTAACTCAAATTAAACATGACCAAATGTACATTTGAGGCTAAATCAAGAAAGCTACTTCTGTTCGCTGTCAGTGAAAGAGGCATTGAAGTAGGCTTTAACAAGATACATGCCATCAAGAATTTATCTCCTTCACAAACGTAAAAAAAAAAAAAAAAAACTTTTTGAAAAAATTGAATTACATCTCCCATTTTATCTCGCAGCTCATTTCCAAGTGTGATCCCATTTTTAAAATGCTTAAGAAACATGATCCTAGTAAATGGAATAAAGAATGTCATTACGTCTTTAAGAAAATCAAGGAATATTTATCGAATCTACTTGTGTTGTGCCACTTATTGCAAGAATACCTCTAATTCTGTATCTGGCAATGCATGAGAATTCTATAAGATGTGTATTAGGGTAATGAGATGAAACAAGTAAAAAAGATCAAGCCATTTACTACTTGAGTAAGTTCACTGATTACGAATCCAAATATTCTCAGCTGGAAAAATTATGTTGTGCATTGGCTTAGACAGCTCATGACTTGGGCAGTATACATTTTATCAACTTGGTTGATAGCAAAGTTGGATCCCTTTAAATACATCTTCAAGAAATCATATTTATTGAGAAGAATAACAAAATGGCAAGTCATGCTCTTTGAATATGACATTATGTATTTAGCATAATAGTCCATTAAAGAGGGTGCAATTGTAGAATTCCTTACAAATTGCGCTATTGAGGATTATGAACGCATGAAGTTTAATTTCTCGATAAAAACTTGATGATTGTTTTTCAAGTAAAAGAGGAAGAGCCTATGGAAAAACCATGGAAAATGTTTTTTGATGGAGTTTCAAATGACTTAAGGCATAGAATTAGGGCAATTTTAATTTCTCAATGCTCTTGAAAAAATGAAAATTTTGACTTGCTAAGCTAGTAAGATTTCAAATGGCAATTCTAAAGTCAAATGTTTGAAATTTGAAAAAAAAAAGATAAAAAAAAGGGTGATATTGAGAACCTTGTTACTATAATTGAAAAAGCATAATATTATTATGTTTACATTGCAATACCCACATGCACTCAACAAATAAGAAAAAGAAATGTCTAAACTAATTTTGAAACTAAAATTGACCAAGAGTTGATACAGTTATAGGCTTGCAGTTGAATTCCATTAAAAGAAATGAAACTTTGATTAAGAAAAACTTTTTTGACATGATTTGTTAGACCTTTGAGTATAATTTTTGAATCCATTTAGATAATATTTTTAAAGTTGACAAGCCTCTAATGATAAGAGCATTTCAATTTGATTTTAAAGTCTTCTAGGTAAGATTTATAAGTTTTCTAGGCAAAATGTTTTAAATTTTTAAAGTTATCAAACCCCTAATGAGATGAGCCATTCATTTTGATTTTTAAAGTGGTTGAGCTTCTAATGAAAAGAGCCTTTTAGTTTGATTTTTAAAGTTATCAAACCTCTAATAAGATGAGCTTTTAGATTTCTTTAAAAAAAAAATTATGTGGGTCAATGGACCGGACAAAATTGTTATCTATATCTTTGCTCTATTTTTAATTTCTAATAATGTGTAAAGAGGGGCAACTGTAGATATTTAACATTGTCTAGATTATCTGAAACTGGCTTTAATTTCAATTAGGTGGATATTACATGTATTGCGCTTTGCTGGGTTTGATGTCAATTGGACTTAGAAAGCTTAAATTCTATTTCAGTTAGGCTTAAAGGCCCAAATTTTATCGCTTTGGCCTAAATTCAATTTTTTTTGGGTCGGGCCCTAAAGTTTTGGCCCATAATCAATAAAAGAACCCAATTAGTTCCTTTTGTTTTTATTTAACTTTATTTTTATCTTTATTTTCATTTTCATTTTAATTTATTTTATTATATTCTATTTATTTATTTATTTCTCTTTTTGCTATTTTGTTTATCTTCTTGGTTTGGACAAAAGCTTTCGATGCATTAAATGCACCACTTGCAACAACAATCCAAGTTTAAGATTTCGGTAGGTCATCGCTAGTCGCACCATTGCATTAACAACCAACTGTCACCCTAACACACCACATAATTTTGAGCTTGAAATTTTTACTAAAATCTTAGAAAATCTGAGATATGGATCTTTCAAGGCTTTATAAATAGAGCCTTCAAGAACACAAAAAGGGACAAAAAAGAAAGGGAGAAAACTTCACCAAAAAAGGAACAGAAAAAAAAAGAGCCTTTGTTGAAACCCAAAAAAAAACCTCAAAAAAATCTTTCTAGTTTATTAGAAACATCAAATCATACACAACAAAAAAAACCCATCCCCTGGAACAAGGAACACAGCTTTGAAACAACATTAAAAAAAAACTACAACAACAAAAAAAGAGGGTTTGGCCGAATCTTTAAACGTAGATCTAGGCTTTTAGAGGTTGTTTTTTTTAGAAAAAGACATTGGGAGAAAGAAGAAAGGGTCGAAAGCAATTTTTTTAGTAATTTTTGGAGTTTTCTAATCATTGACAATGATGGCAGCGACACGATGATAGGATGTGGAGGTCGATCATTTTTTGGGCAGGAGGCTTGGAAGGTTATTTTTGGTGTTGAATTTTTTTTTTTTTTATGATAAAGAAGCACAAATGAATTTAAAAAAAAAGCTTTTATAAAAAAAAAACATAAAAATGATATCGTTTTGAAGCCCTAAGATCACGTGTCGACCCAACCCAATGACCTATGCACCCGACTTAACAACCCATGTTTTTTTCTGCCCCTCATCGGTTTAATCGAACTAGCGCCAAACTGACCGAACCTCATCGAACCATTAAAAAAAATCGTTTGAACTATAGAAAACAATCCCTAATTTGCTGAATCGCATGTGAATCATCCAAATTGTTGACCAAGACATTGATCGACCCGATTTAGGTATTATTTTCATTTTTTAGTTTTTTTATAATTCTATTTTTTAGTTTATTTTTTTATTTATGCTTATTTAAAATTCAACATTTCCAAAATAAAATATTTATTTTTTTTAAATGAAAATAAATTTTAAATTTTTGGTAATTTTAAATTCCACCATTTCTTTGAAAAAAGTAAGTAAAATAAAATAATAAAAATGAAGGAAAGAAAATTTTTATTCGGTTATAAAAGTATAAGATAATCCGAGCAGTAATACTTAAAAAATCTCTAAATAAGAATTTTTTTTTAATATTTTCAGCGTATCAAAGTGTTTATAAAAAATTGTTAATACACTAAAAATTTCTCTTTTCTCCTAGAAAATAATAAAAATAATTACAAAATGGTAAATAAAATCTGTGTACCAATATTTCGTTATTTGCATTGTATACATGTCATTTAATTTTTGAAAAATAAATACTAGTCTTCAAATATAGAATTTTAAAATATTCTAAGTAGCAATACCTAAGAAATCTTTAGGTGATAATTTTTTTTTTCAATGTTACCAATATACTAGAATATTTTAAAAGTTCTTTCAATAATACGGTTTTAATTTTTTTTCTCCAATAGAATAATAAATAAAAACCAAAAAAAAGTAAATAATAAATAAGGGAAATCAAGGAGATTATTTTTAAACATCAAAATTAATATTATTTTTGTCTAGATTAATGGATAACATATAATTAATTAATACAATTTTTAACGAGAATTATGGGGTGTTAATCCTTCCTCATACATAATCGACTTTCAAACCCAAATTATTTTGCAGACATTAAAATTATTTTTTTAATTAATTTTAAGATTTTATTAAAAAGATAAGTTTTAATAGGTGGTTAATCACATCTAATCAAAAAAATTAGTGGCGACTCCCCTTATTTTTTTAAATTCATCTAACGACTTCAAAATTATTATGACAAGGATAATTACTTTAAAAATTATAATGATTTATATATGACGATTAGATCATTATGTTTGGTAAGTATTTAGTAATCTTATGTGACAATTATATTGGATCTCTTAGAGTGATCAAATTATTATCCTAGAGGACAATCTAATTCCCATTCAAAATAATGAGAAATTTTTATTATCGAAGTGAAGTGATCTATAATAATAATAATAATAATAATAATAATCAATATTACTCATTTAATATGTGAATTAAATACTTTCTCTTAAAATTGTAATTATTTTATATTATAAATTTTTATATTTTCAAACTAATATTCATTTTAATATGTTCAAAATAATTTGTGTGCTTTCTTTTAACTTTTTTAATGTTATATATAATATAATTTTTTATTTTTATGTGATTTTAATAGATTAATTTATTTTTAATTTTTTTACATAATTTATATTATAAAAATTAGTTTGCCTATTAATAAATATATTTGTTCATTTAATAGTTTAATTATATTTTATTATGAAGTAAATAAAATATTACTAATAAATAATATTAAAATCATTAACTTGCATAATTATTATAATATATATGATTATTTTGATACCTTCAAAAAAATAATATTTAATTTTTGATCATAACAAATATAATAATCTTTAATTTCTAAAAATTAATAATTATTAATCAAATAGAATAATTTTAAATTACTAATAATAAAATCACATTAATTATAAAATCATGTCCAAAATTAAATTCAATTTATACTCTTATTAAATGACAGTTTTTTAATGGAGATGTGGACCAATAATATTTATGGAGCACAAAGGGGCCAAATAGGGGCCAAGGATTCATCTGTGATGATATTTTTTTATAGATTTGATAATTTGTGTTATTGTGTCGTGTAAAATATTATATTTATGTTATATTTTATATAAAAATTAAATTATAATTTGTATTAACACAAAAATATATAATATAATTTTTTGGTTTTATTAAATCAATTTATGATTTTTCTAAAATTTTAAACTATATTATTTTCGTGTTTTTTATTCGTATCATTTTCATATCATATCATGTTTTATATTGTTAGATTTATTTTACGAAATTTGTATAATTACCTAGAATTAGTAATTACCTAGAATTAGTAAACCAAATGGGATTTGAAAAACCGGATAATGAATCCAACTCAACAATCAATCAAAGATCGCAACAACCCATCCCACGTGCAACTAACTAACAAAATTTGGATAAGAAATCAAATTGAAGACTCATACTTCCTTAAGGAAGAAGAATTAGGTGGCCAACTTTGTCGTCAAAATTAGATTCAAAGTTACAGCAACTGTCATTTTTCTTTTATTTTCAGATTATGATTTTTTTATATAAAAAAAAATTGAACTCAATGAGTAAAATAGCTCCATCTTTGTTGTCCTCCAAAAGAAATGAAAAATATTTTCATGGCTGACTTCACGGGTTGCATTTCCCATATCTTTTTTTTAAATTTTTTGTTTGAAAAAATTTAAAGATAAATAAATTGTTCAGTCTTTCAAGTCAAGACAAAATGTGTCATACCTAACAATTTAAGATAGATGACTGTAGGTAAGTTGTCACCAAAAAAACTCGAATCAAATACCTCTTCATCGAGAAAGATAAAATTTAACCGATTTAATCAACTACTTATTAGTTCTCAAATTTATTTAGTAATTTATTTTTGGGCTACCTTCTGATGCAAAAAAAATTTAAAAAAAAAAAAGGAATGCGAGAAAAAGGAGAAATATCAAAGAAAATGAAAAGAATTGGGAAGAGATAAACACATGAGAGTTAATAGCATCCAAGCAATGCTAATGGAAGCACAATACAAAACGATTAAGTGTCATATTTAAAGCTTAAGAGCTAGTTTAAATCCCCCTTTAAGTTATATGATATTTTCTGTATTTTAGCCTAAAAAAATAGACATAAATTTTGCATATCCTAAACAATATTGAATTAAATAACACATATACATTCTATTCATGTTACAAGAGACATAGTAACAATGCAAAGGCAAATAATTAAAACCAACTGTTTGTATGCATTTGATTTTATGACTCTATAATGAATTTATGCTTTTTTTTAGAAGAGTTCGGTTTAAATTTTCTTATATTAAAATATAAAAAAAAATTAACAACAAAGAAATCATTTTTTGACATTGAAAGTGTTCATGGATGGAACCAAATTAGATGGAAACTTCTAAAACTTGTTCAAAGCTTGTGCTGCTCATGAAAGGCTATTTAGACTTATTTAATTTAAATTTAATATGAAAATATATGCTATACTAATTTTTTCATGTTTTAAAATTAAAATCAAATAAAAATAACAATTTAGTATTAAAATTTTCCCTTCTTAATATTCATATTCATTTGATCATGTCGTTAGTCCATTGTTTTATTTTGCAGCACCATATATTAATTGGCATATGGCAATTGGCAAAGCAATTAAAAGTGTCGAATCATGAGGTACACCTCACATGTGATGAGTGATGAGCACTTGAGCAATACTTTGAAATTACAGTTCAGTAGAGCTATTATGCCTATGACTTTACAACACTGCAACTAATGAAATCCCTATATAAAATCCTCACCAATCATCACCAAATTGGACAATACTTTTTAACTCTTTTCTGTTCTTATCCCTGCATCATTTTCAGTGACTGAAAGCTTCATTTTTCAATGATGCAAACTAAAACGCAAGTGATTAAACTTCTGCAAATGCAAATGAAGAGAAAAATATGGAAAGTATATATGTAAAACTTCAGTCTGAAAGCAAGCAAACAGTAAAAGCAACTCCCTAAAAGTCCTAAGATATGATCTGTTTTGATATTTACAATTGGAGAGGCAGAAGTAGAAGGAAAAGAAAGCTTAAAATTAGCTGCAAAAATACTTCACGCAGGCAAAGGTGGATGAATCCTTCATTTCAGTTCCAAGTTTGCAGCAAATACTCATTAATTTGTGCTGAAAATGAGTATCTTATTCATGCCAGCAAAGGAGCATAACCACACATCTTCTAATAATGTATAGCCTTCCCTTTTGTTCCCTGAGATACCCTCCAAGCTTTATGCATGAAATCTTCTTCTTGGACTCTCCAATAGCTGCTGCACTACTACTGCTTATCTTCATGTTCTAATTTCTTCTTTGTTTAATCTCTCTTTGCTTTTTCGGAGTGCAGAAATAGAAATAGAAAAAGAAAAAGAAAGCAAAAGGCTGAGAATGTTGTAGTAAAATGGTTTGAACTGAGAGGAAATGGTAGGCTTCTTATAGAGAGAGGGGTGTGGTTCAGATTCCTGCACCTCAGCTTCCCAAAAAGAAAATTTCCAATTTCTTCGTCTATCTATGAAAGTGCCACCTGCCACGTCATCATATGTAGAAAAATATTTAATGTGAGAATTACTAAGACAAGATAATAGGTCGGCTATTGTTGAAAATTTTGAAGGAAAAGGTTAAAAGATGAAGGGTAGGAGCAATTTTATCTAAGATATATATTTCGGTCGTACATGATAAGAAATTTGATTTTTTTTAAGTAAAATTTTAATTTTGAATCTTATAAATAAAAAATTAAATATTAAAAAAATTTATGTTTTTATTAAAATAATTAAAAATTAAAATAATTATCGAACATTAAAAAATAAAAAAATATATATTTTGGGGGTGTGAGAGGGGAGGCATGCAGCTGACAGTCCTCCCACGATTTTTATTTTAATTCATGAAAAGAGGTGTGATGTTTCATTGTCATGTCGTATGATGTGTTTGCTCTTGTTCACTGTGAAAAATATCAAAATTCTTTAATTCGCTCGGTTCCTGCAAAAGGGGATTTATGGGCTGAATTTGGTTTAGGTAGGGATTATATTTAATATTAATAATTTATATATTTATTTAGATTTAATTTAATTTAAAATTTTGAATTTAAAATTTTTTAAATTTGATTTAAATTAAAAAATAAATTTTAAATTTATTTGTTGAATTTAATTTATATAATAAAAAAATTTAAAATATATGATTAAATTTAATTTAATTGAATTATATTTAAACATTACCCTTCAAGTTTTAAAGGAAAAATAATAAATATTGTTTTAATTCAAATTTCAATAAACTTTCTCTCAATTATTACAGATAATTTCATCAACCAGGGTAAATTATTTGAGAGATTTGAATGAAATTATATATATATTATTTTACAAAAATAATCGCAACTTATGAATAAATTAAAAAAAAAGTATAAATACTAAAATTTGAATTTAAATATTTTAAATTATATCTCTCAAAAATAATTATATTAACCAAATGGATTAAATTTGAATTCTCTAATTATATAAACCAATATTATTAAAAGAACTCTTGAAGTTAACTTTTATGGCAGCCTTGGAGAAGAAGGTTTACTCCATTGTGGGTTGAGAGTACTTAAAAATTTGAAACAATCTAGGCAGAAATTTCTATATTATCTATGAAACTAAAGCTCAAAACTCAAAGCATTGCAATGGAATCTGAGCGTCAACTTCAAGCCCAACCACGATAGAATTGATTATAAATCTAAATCAACTAAAAACACAGCAGAATCTCACATGTTTTATCTCGTGCTTCACCCACATCTATCACAAGAGGGCTGGTACCACGGTCTCGCTCTCATTCCACACACTTAAGGGGATTAATCTATAATCCTTCAATGCTTCAGCTTCCATCAGTTCTGAACATGCCCAGAATTGACAAAACATCTACATAAATTCCTGGAACTTTTGCTCCCTTGAGATAAAATTGTTGCTTACAGCTAGCTCCCTATTCCTTATCTTTCAATTTTACACTCAGCTGGCATATATAAAGCTTTGAATTTTTAGGTAATTAAGTGTGCATTTGTTTTACGAAAGCAAAACCGTTTTTCCTTTTTATTTTCAAAAAAAATGGAAAATATGTGAAAAACTTGTTCTGTTGAAAAAACGAAAAATGTTTAGTAGAAAATAAAAATGAAAATAAGTCAAAATAAAAAAAAAAATGTCTTCATTGTTTTTAATGAAAACACTTTGGAAAGCCGGAGAAAGTGAAAATAAGAGAGTTTTAAATTTTTTTTACTATTCATTACAATCACCTAAAGATACACAATCACTAGAGATGCAAAAATGCTTCTTTTTTTTGTATTTTTTATATTGCTTTTATATTGTATGAGCAATGAGCTTTGATCATCCATTTTTTATTAGGTCATTTTAGAACATCAAATAAGAATTAACCCTCCTTAAAATGTTATAAATACTAAAATAATATTACTTTTGAGATATTATATGGCATATATAGAAACTGTTTAATTTAATTATTTAACCATAATATAAATACACATTTGAAATTCATATTAATTTAAAAGTGGTATCCACAAGTTTTTTTTATATATATAAAATTACATTTACAAGTAATAATATCACATAAACAAATATCAATTGATTTTGTAAAAAATATCACATGAATTTTTTATAATATATCACATATAATAAACAAATAAAGAAAATCAACATATAAAATTGAACGAAAAAAGCTTGAAATTTAAAGAATATTAGTTTTTTTTTTGTTAAATTCATATATATATATGTTTTTAATTTTTTTAATTATTGATAATGGTGTTATTTTTATACCTAAAATTCATTAAATAATTCAAAACTTTTTCTTTGAATGTGTCAAAATAATCAAATCTTTACTACTTCAATTACTTTCACAAACTCTGATAATTTAAAATATAAAAAAATCGTTATCTAGAAAATTTGAAAACATGAAACATTTTTTTTTAATGGGAAACATAAAAAAAATATTTTTCAATTGAGTTATAGAGAAATTCGATTTCAACATAATTACTTAACCCTTTAAAAATAAGATACTTACTATCAAACCATACCTAAGTTGTCGGGCCTCGTTTAGGAATTAGGATTGAGGCAAGATCGTGCTTTTGTTCTAAAAAAGTTGCATTCCGCCACAACCTCAGTCCCTAAACAAGAAAAAATGTTGATAACAAGTTTTTTCTAAATTTTTTTTTTCTTTTATACGTACTTTTTTAAACGTTTCAATTCACTATAACACTTTTTTTTCTCAATAATAGTACAGTTAAAATTCTCAAATAACAATTTTCTTATCATAGGTTCTATTAATTTAGTAATAACATTAATTTCTCAGTTGACTTTTAAATTAATTAACTTGTTATTAGAATTTACATTTAAAAATTAATGAATTCGAAAAAATTTATATGCATAATATTTTTTTAATTAAATAAATATAACAATAAAAATTCAAAAATAAATTATATTTTTTAAAAAAATAATAATAATATTAATATTCTCGAATATATATTTTTAATTTTAGTAACGCGATACTACGAAGTATTCGAAATGCTAAAAACAATTCAAGTGGACAGGGAAACTTCAGATGGCTATACATGATAGTTAAATCCTGTCTATCATATCTGATCCCATGACCCATGAAAAATACAGTTAAAATTAAATAATTAATAAACAAATAATTGATATGAACCAGGCTGTTAACCTAGGAGAAAAATCTTAGCCTTATCTGAATGTGGGCCAGACACCATCTTTGATTATGATGTTTTTAAATCAGGGTTTGGTAGGGTCAATTTGAACCCAATTATCCACCATGCGCGCCATGCTGAAAGAGAAGTTATACACAAAAAGGAGACAATGCAAAATTAAATTATCTCAAATGACTCCATTACCAAACAATGGCACCTTGTTTTTGTCTCAAGTTGTTGCTTGCTGGTTTTATTCTATGTAATTTTTTGCACTAGAAAATTACAAACATGTACTGTACAAAGAGGACCGGTCGGCACGTGATAATATGGTGAGGGACATGGTCATTGCCTTATTTATAGTAGACAACCAAGATTTTTGTTAGGTCATTGTTCTTGTTCAATAGGGGAGGTTTCTTGGTTGACTTCATGTTTTACAATATTTGATTAAGTCTGGTTTAATCGATGTTTTTGAAACTTAAGATTGGATTATCATATCTTTGTCTCGATTTCTTCAAAAATGTCGTATGCCACAAAAGCTCTTATAATGTACGGTTCAATGTACTAAATTAAAAACTTTCGGGTTACGAGATTATTTTTTAAAAAAAAGCCAACTTTAATTATTTAAAATCTCTTAATCTACTAAAAAATTAAAAAAAAAATCCAAAAAATTATTGTCTAACTCACAATTTGATAAAGTAAAATTATTCAAATCTGTAATGTTCATAGATTAGGTCGAACCCAATAGACAACTCGATTATAAATATTTAAGTTTTTTTTTTTTTTTTTATACCAACGGTGCATATCTATGTTTAACCACTCATAAAATAAGATCTCTGATGTTTAAATTAATATTTTGTGTAGTTTATTATATGTGGTTGGTTTCGAACTATGAGACTCGGAATATGCATATAAATTGTAACGTAATCTCTCACAACCGGCGGATCATAAGAGGAGCATATTACAATTATTTCATGTATATTTAAGTTAAATTGGTTTTTATACTAAAATTTCTATTTGTTGATTTTATGAATTGTAATTTAAAAGGAATTAAAATCTTATTATAATTTGTTTATTAATTATATCCATAATTATCATTTACAAATCCTTGAAAATAATAGATTATCACAAATATTAAGTCATACTTATATATACTAAACAATCAAATTAACTTTCTGATTTTTCAACAAAGTTTCAAGTTTTCAATCAAGTATAAATTTAGCTGAACACTTATTTTTTTCATATCTTTTCAATTTTTTTATTTGATAAAACCTTAAATTAATGGATTATGTTAAATGTTCGAATTCTTTATTTTCCTTAAAATATTTGTGCTCTATACATATACGATAAACGTGAATATAAAGATCAGACAATCCAAATATATACGAAAAAAATCTTTAAAAAAATGAACATATCTATTTTTTACCTATACTTATATCAAATATTCACTTCGTAATCTACAAAATATTAAAAATGTAAAAAAAAAAAAATAATTTTAGTTAACCCCTCAATGCAAAACTTAATATTAAGATTCACCACCATCTCTCGCCCAGAAATTGATGGAAGAAATTGTCAAGAAAAGCATGCCAACATGAGTGAAGAGGCCAATTTCTTTGATGGTTTTGTAGGCCGATTACAACATGGAAGATATGTTACAAATTTGTGTGGCTTGGAGTAAAGTCTAAAAGCTTGGGATGGCCCCATTTAGTTTTGACTTATTGAGATTTTTAGTAGCTGCCATTATCCAAATTAATTTTCAGGTAGTCCAAAAGAAAAGGTTAATAATAGCTTTATTTAATTCTTCCCCCCTTTCCTAAACATCCAATGAAAACGAAATGTCGCTCAAATTCTTATAAGGACAAATCAATCATAATTGTAAACACCATTTTTTTAAATTTTTTTATTATCATTATTATTATTATTTATTATTTTTCTTTTTATTTTTATTTTTTTTCTTTCTTTCTCTCTTTCTTTCTTTTTCCTTTTTCTTCTTCCTTATCCGACTCAAATTGATTAAAGTATGAGTGCATTAAATGCACCATCACTAAAGTTTAAAATGTCAGTGGCCGCCACCACCGACAGTCGCCCAACATGTTGCCTAACTTGACAGCGTGATTTTAGGTTGAAAAAAATAATCCCAGAAAATCTGAGATTTAAATCTCAGAAAGCTCTATAAATAGAGCTTATTACCTACAATAAAAGAGAGAAATGGAGATCGAAAAAAAAATTGCCAAGAAAAAAAAGGCATTCTGTAAAAAAAAACCAAAAATAAAAAAATAACAAAGTAAAAAATCTAGAAACACAATCATTTGAAACGGAGAACCTAGCACCAACATAAAAAAAAATGACATACAAACACAAAAAAAAAAAACTATGGCCAAAACTACCAGGCCATTTTGTACCATTTGAGACACTTTCAGATGAAACGGAGGTTGGATCTGTGTTTAAGGGATTAAGGGAAACATTTTGGGAGATTTTAAAATTTTTTGACACCAACGATGGTGGTCGAACCTCGGCGCCGGTGAAAACCATGGCGGCCGTCACGACGGATGGTCACCGGCCACCTGCGTTTGGCTTAAGTAAAAAAAAAAGAGATTTTTTTTTGTAAGAGATGAGAGAATGGCTGAAAAAAAAACTTTGGGTCTTCTATATAAATCGTCGGAACCAAAACGACGCTGTTTTATTTAAAATGCCCAAAACGACACTGTTTTAGCACTTGAAGATCCGCGCATCAACCCGTGATTCGACCCAAAGTCCACGCACTCGACCTGTAACCCGCTTCTCCTTAGCCTCTGATCGGTCTATCAGAATCGACCCAGACCAAACCGAACCATCCTGAACCAGATCGAATTGTCCGACCCAAACTGAACCACCGGACTGTTAATCGATCTGGTTTAGGTAAAACATTTTTTTGAATTTTTTTATATTTTTATATATATTATTTTTGTTATTTTAATTATTATTCTTGATATTATTGCATGTTAATTTGTTTAAATTTACCAAAATAAATTTTTATTGTTTTATAATAATAATTAATAAATAATAAAATATAATAAAAGTTTTTGATAATTTTGAATAAACCTTATAAAATAATTGGTAAAAAATATTTAATTAATTAAAAATAATATAAAATTAATAAAAATGTAGGAAAAGGAAATTTTTATCCGATAATGAAATTCAAAGGTACTCCGAGTAGTGATGCCTATAAAATCTCTAGGTAAGAAGATTTTTTTTTAAAAATACTATCAATGTATTGGAGTATTTATAAAAAATTCTTAATACAATAAAAATTTTCTTTTTATAAAAACTAGTAAAATAAAATTAATTTATAAATAATAATAATAATAATATAAATGAGAAAAAAAGAAATTTTATCCAATGATGGGACTCTAAAAGTATTCCAAGTAGTGATGCTTTACGAAATTCTTAGGTGAGAAGATTTTTTAAAAATATTACCAGTGTATTAGAATATTTATATAAAAACTTCAATATAATAAAATTTCTTTTTTCTTCAAGATTTAAATTAAAAAAAATAAAAAAAATTAAATAAAAAAATTAATAAAAATTTTTAAAAAGAGAATAAAATGTATGCATCAACATGATAACATTTTATATTGCATGCATGACATAATTTTTTGCGAAAAGTAAATTTGAACCTCCGAAGATGAGATGCTAAGGTATTTCAAAAAACAATGCCTAAGAAATTTTTAAGTGAGAGATAGTTCTTTTAATGTTATCAACGTATTGGAACATTTTAAGAGTTATTTCAATACAAGGGTTCTCATTTATTTTTTTAAATAAAATTTGAACAATAAAAAAAATTAAGAAAATTATTTTTCAAACACCGAAAATGGAACTATTTTTTTATCAAAATCAAAGGATAATATGTAGTTAATTGGTACCATTTTTAAACAGGCGCTGTAGAGGTGCTAATCATTCCTTACACGTAACCGACTCCCGAACCTAGACTGTTTCACAGACCATAAAATTATCTTTTTAATAAATTTTAATTAATTTTATTAAAAAGATAAATTTTAATAGGTGGCCAATCGCACCTAGCCAAAAAAAATTGGTGACGACTCTGTTATATTTTTATTTTGTTTTCAAATTAATCGGGCAGACACAAAACCGTTACGATAGCTTGGTGACTCTATTTGGGAATGCCATTTGTTTTCAAGAGTCAGGCCAAAATTGACTATGTGTTATCCTTAAATTTTGATTTAAACAATCTTAATTGGTTTCTTAGATTTTTATTTTTCACTTTCAACAAAAAAGTCAAAAAAAATTAAAAACAAAAAGCAAAAATTCACACATGTTTCTTTTACTATTCCTCTTATGCTTTATTTTTCTGTATATATTACTTTCAATAAATTAGGATATATTTGCACACACAATAACATGATGCATCTCATGCATGAGTTCTATACCTGAGCTTCGTCCCTTATAGGAAGAAGTAGAGTACCTGTGCCCTTATGAGGTGATAACCTCTGCAATGGCAAGCGAAATACTTTCACTTAAATTGAACCCTTTCAGTTCGTAGCCTATAATGAGTGAGGATCATGGTGCTTTACTAGTCCAATGTGGATAACAGTGAGGAACAATTTGGGAACCTTTAGATACGTGTCAATCTAAACCTAACATGTAATAAACCTAGGAAGCTAACCTTAGTTAGAACTTTGCCCACCCTCTTGTAGAAAATATCTAAGTCCAAAGCGCATCAGAATAAAAGTTGTCTAACACAAAACAAAACAAAATAAAAAATCTCAAAACACAAAAAATGTTTTTTCTCAAACCACATCTTCACACTAACTTAATTTTGTTTGTTTTTTTTTTTTTTTTGCATAATCATATCATATAGTTCTGCATCAAGATATTTGCTCTAAAATAACTTTCTCTTAAGAAATCTTCATGGATCCTATAGAATTACAAGTTTGCCCATCTCAGTCGGTGTCTCATGTGAGTTGTATAATGAAGCACATGTTTGGTCGAAAAAAGCTCAATAAAAGAATGGAGATTACTTGCCTGTCGGCTATGTGTCTGAGTTACCCGAGAAGGTATATTTGGATTTCATATAAAATAATTTAGAAGATTTAACTGCTATCTGGGTCAGTTAAGTGAAGAAAAAAAAAAGCTTTTGCAATAAGTATGGACAGATTGCATCCCTCATTTCAGTAGTGATCGATGAACAACTGGTCAAGGCAGTTATACAATTTTGGGATCTATCCTATAAATGCTTCACTTTTAATTAGGAAGATTTGGTGCCAACTATTGAAAAGTTTTGGTTTTGCTTAGAATAGAACTACAGTGTCTAGATAAAGTGTTTACCCGAAAGCCAAAATTAGGCTATCGTAAAAAGTTGGCCAAGCTTATGGAGGTTAAAGTGAAAACCATTGATTCCTTCACAAAGCCTAAAGGTGAACATCTAGGCATTCATTGGGACTTTCTCTGAAATTTTATTCAAGAGCATTTAAATGATGATCAAGGCATGGCTGTGTTTGTTTTATCATTGTATAGAATGGTAATCTTTTTGAAGACTTTGGGCTACATTGAGATAACTATGGTAGACTTTTTTGAGCAAATTGAAACCCAAACAATTAATCCTATACCAGTAGTTCTAGTAGAAACCATCCGATTATTGAATTTTTGTCAACGAAATAGAAAGGAATGGTTCATAGGATGTGCACCGTTATTATATGTGTGGGTTAGAAGTTATTTCAAGTACGAAAAGAGTGCATTCTTAAAGTCGTATCTTAAAAAAAAAACACCAATTGAAGAGTTCTACAAAAGCCAATGGAAAACATTAAAGACCAAAGAATAAGGGGCCTTTTTCTTGTTAAGGCTTACCAACAATGAAATTGAATAGATGGCGCTTTGGATGCCTCTAGTGCTTTTATTGTATCATGGAGGAAATGAGCTGTAGATGTCGCTATGAAGGCTATGGGGCATTATAAGTTATGCTCCGTTAATGGTGTTTAGGCAATTTGGTGTAAAGCAATTTGTTCCTGTCACTTATGGCTTGGCCCAAGTAAAATTCATTTACAGGGAACTGAATCCATCAAGAACCTCAGAGCAGTTGATTCAAGCATGGATAAAAACACGAAGAATGAGACTAGGGCCTCTCATTGACAAAGTCACTCCTAATTACCAGATTTAGAAAGCAAGACGGCTTAAAGACATAATACTCTCTCCTGATGATAGCTCACACCAATCGACTAATGTTTTGATAAAAGTGCAATTATAAAAAATTGAGCTTATGAAGAAAAAATTAGAAGCTAAAAAAAATAAAAAGAGAAAATTTGAGACTTCGTAAAAATGTGGGACAATTAAAATATGAAGCAAAAATCCAAGGTAGCAAATTAGAAAAAGCTATAAAAGAACGAGCTGCACTATGAAAACAAGAGGATACGAGTCCAATTCAGGATTGAAAAAATCACTAAGTCTTACTTTAGTCGATAATGCGAAGTGGATGAGCTCAGAAAAGAAATGAACCAAAAGAAGAAAAAAGCTCAAAAAAAGTAAGAGAAGGCCACCAGAATTTTTTAAGAATGCCAGAATTGGAAAGGTTTGTATACTATAGCTTCAGCAAGATTGGTGAAAAGTAAAAAAAAAAAAAAGGAAAGGTTAAAGACTATAGCCGCAAAAGAGAGAAAAAAGCACCTAGAAGTACTGAATAAGAAAGAATCACTTTATCGAATGATCCAAGGGTTAGAGCTACAACTACAAGACCATAAGAACCATATTTCAGCAATAATAGATGAGTGACAAAGAAGAAAAAAAGATTGGATCTTCACATGCGATTTAGAAAGAGATGCTCGTATGATATGGAAAGTAGAAAGTTTAGAAAGGTAACAGTACATAGAGCACGTAACCAGTCAAGTTTGTAAGGTAGTAAAAAAGACATGGGAGATGGTCGAAAAGGTAGAAGCGTTAAGACAAGAAGTCAATCCTATAGGAGAATATAAATAGTGCCTAGTAAACTTTTTAAACGAGAAGAAAGATCATTATGAGCAAGTCAAACGCTTCTATGAAAATAATTCTAGGATGATAAATCCTATGTAATCAAAGTTGTATGGAATCAATGAAAATTTCTAGTGTTGAAATTTATCCAAAAGCAAATATTTCATGCTTGCATTCATACATCATCTTATTTTTTTTAAAAAAAATAACCAAAAATAAAATTTTTTAATACATGGCATTCTGATTTTTGTGGTAATAAAGGTTCAAGAATAGTTCACCCTTCAAAAATTTTAACTTAACCCATTCGTCATTCATACAATATAAGGACTCAAATAAGAATCATAGAGCAAGAACAGACTAGTTGATTTGAAATAATTGAGAAAGTTCAAGAAAAACTAAGAGGGGTCTCAGAACAACAATAGATATGCTTGAAAACTTGACAAAAAAGTGGTGGAAAAAAATCTCAGCTTTTAAGAGTAATCGTCAGATATGGTAGATCCTGTTTACCCTCCAGGTTTTGAGCCATGACCGACCCAACCTTTTCAAAGAATTAGAGTACAAATTCTTCCTTCCGGTGGATATCCCAATCCTTATCCAGGAATGACATCCACACCTACTCCAAGACAATTTCAAAATTTTTCTAATCCTATTATGACGAAAAAACCACTCGAGCCAATCTTGGTTCCTAATTTGGATGATCCCAAAGAAAGAGAAAAGCTAGGGATAAAGATACTTGAGAAAGTAAAAGATACTAGTGCCTAGAAAAAGATGAAGCTATTAAAAGAAAGGTTTAGAGTAGTGGAAGAAATAAATTTTTATGGTTCCACAGATGTAACTAAGCTTTGTTTGGTCCTTGATGTGGTTAGTCCACCTAAATTTAAAATTTTTGAATTTGAAAAATATGACAGGACGAAATGTCTGATGACCCATACCATCATATACTATCGAAAAATGGCATCACATACTCGCGATGAGAAGTTGTTAATGCATATATTTCAAGATAACCTTACGGGTTCTACAGCTAGATGTTATGCTCAATTAGACAGGACTCATATTCATTCCTGACAAGAGCTTACAAAAGCATTCCTTACACAATATCAGCATGTCAAGGATCTAGCTCCAGATCCTCTAACTAAGAGTTTCAAAAAGTATGCACAAAGATGGAAAGATGTGGTTACACAAGTTCAACCTTCTTTTACTAAGAAAAAAATTACTATCTTATTTGTGAATACTTTGAAAGCACCGTATTATGAAAGGTTGATAGGCAATGCAACCAATAACTTTACAGATATGGTGATATCGAGTGAGATTATCGAAAGTGCCATAAAGAATGGCAAGCTCAATGTAAAAAAGACAAATAGAGCAAAGAAAGGTAAAGCTTCCAAAAACAAAAAGAATGAAGCTCAAGTGGTGAACTATGTAGGGCAGCAGTTCAAAGGTTTCACACCTTACTCTACACCAGTTTACCAAACCCATTACCCTTCCATAAATAATATTACATCCACTTCTCTTCCATATCAACCATACCAGCCATCACAACAATCAGCTTATCCACATCAGCTTATCCACAACAACCATCTTACTACACCTACCAGACCAGAATAGAGACCTAATAATGGTCTAAGAACCCTAAAAATTATCTAAAAAAAACCCACTTTCAACCTTATTCCCATGACATACACAGATTTGTATCCTCGATTTGTTGAAAAATATTTACTTGTTCTTGTTATTGTTGAACCCTTAAAACCTCTATTTCCCAAATTGTATGACCTCAATGCGCATTGTGATTATCACTATGGGAATTCAGGTCATTCCACTGAGAATTATACTGCTTTAAAGCATAAAGTACAGGGGTTAATCAATAAAAGCGTATTACACTTTGATACCAACCAATAAGGGACTCCAAATGTTAATGGAAACTTTCTACTGAACGATACCAGACCATCAATAAATGCCTTAATTGATGGGCAAAAAAGTCACATGAAGAAAAAAAATAGATAAAGTTAAGACTCCAATGGCTAAAGTGTTTGAAATCCTGGTTAAAGCTGACATATTGAAGTCAATAGAACTTCAAAATTACTCTGAAGTGATTAACTCAACTGAGAGCTATAATTATCATAGAGGTGCTTTGGGGCATTCTATCGAGATTATTGCCAATTTTATCAAGAAGTATAAAAATTGATGAATATGGGCTGGATAGAGTTTTACAAAAAAAAAGAAGAGTTAGTGAAAGTTGAAGTGTCTACCATTAATTTAAAAAATAAGTTTATGCGTAGATCAATCATTATTTATTATGATAAGAAGGCAACACTGAAGCTAGAAAAGCTCGTCTCCTAACCAATGGTGACAATTAAAGTTTTTGGTCTTTTTTCATACCAGAATGACAAAGCAGTACTGTGAAAGTATGATTGTGATGTTGTAGTCAATTCGGATACTACAAACATAACGAGCGTAGGAGGTATAACTCGAAGTGAAAGATGTTATACTCTAGAAGCTTTAGAGAAAGTCAAGAAAGAGAAAGCAAAGGTAAGAGAAAAAGAAAAAAGTTAGAATAATCCTGTCACAGCCTCAGAAAAAAATGTCAAAAGTCAGTCTCTGAGAACAAAGCTTGCAAATTTCTAAAGTTAATAAAACATAGCGAATATAGCATGGTAAAATAGCTTAACAAGATGCCAGCTAGAATTTCGTTATTATCATTATTGCTAAGCTCAGAGTCACATCGTAATACTTTATTGAAAGTGCTCAATCAAGCATATGTGTCTTATAATGTATCTATTGAGTACGTAGAATAGCTTGTTGGCAATCTAATAATTTCAAACTATATCTCTTTCAGTGATTAAGAAATTTCTCCTGAAGGTCGAGAAAGTACTAAGGCTCTTCACATTATTGTAAGATGTAAGAGTCATATAATGACTAAAGTTTTGATCGATAATGGCTCATCCATTAATGTTATGCCTATGACTACTCTGGCAAAACTCTCTGTTGATGGATCTTATATGAAGCCTAATCATATGATGTGAGAGCCTTTGATGAAACCCGAAGAGAGGTGCTGAGAGATATAAAAATGCCATTGTAAATTGGCTCGTGCACTTTCAATGTGAAATTTTAAGTTATGGACATCTTTCCTTCATACAGTTACTTATTAGGTAGGTCATGGATCCATATGACATGTGCTGTTCCATCCTTATTACATCAGAAAGTCAAATTCATTGTTGAACAAAAGCTATTATGTGTGGTAAAGGAAGAAGATTTATTATTAACTCAACCGATAAATACTCCTTATGTGAAATCAACAGATGAAGTGTTAGAATACTTATATAGTTATTTTGAGATTGCTAACGTAACATATATGGCTGAAAGATCTAAATTGTATTCACCACACTTGTCTACGATAACTAAAATGATTGTCAAATAGCTTACCAAAATGGGATGATGACCTGAAACTGGACTAGGAAAGAATCTATAATGAATCACAAAGCCACTAGCAATATATGACAAGAAAGATAGATTCAGCTTAGGATATAAGCCAACAAGAGAGGATAGAATGAAAATGGTGAATGAAAAGAAAGATAAGAGAATGCTAATCTTGGGGGATATGAGCTACAGTTAGAGCTCATGATCATTCCATATCTCTATGATTCTTTTCATTTAAGAGGATATATTTACCCAGATCTGCTTACAACCATAAATGCAAAATTCATAAAAAAAATTTCTAAGCTGGCCATTCAAATAGTAGATGATGAAAAAAAAGAGGTGAGATAAAGAGTTGTTCGTGCACCCTTGTCTTTCAGATTTTAAGCTAAATAACTGAAGAGTCATAGAGTTGTTTGTTGTCTTTAAAACTTTTGAAAAGTAATGTATTGTGAAACTTTAAATCCCTAATTACTTTTATGAGCATTAGGTGATCTTTTGTGGTGTCTTTATGTTTGTCATTTTAATAAAAAACTTAGAAGATGCATCTGTATTTCTTCTATTGATTTTATATTCATTTTAGTTTCCATTTTCTATTTTCATCATTTTCTTGTAATTCCATTTTCGTGTGCCAATATTCTCTTCATCTTACCCTTTACAGGGTTTCGAATATTAAACACGAAGATAATCATAGCAATAATCTCGGATTTGATTTCAAAAACTTAATTCATGATAATGAACTTGATAATGAGGAAGATTCAGATAATTACACACTACCTCTTGATTTGTTAAAATTAATAGAACATAAAGATAAGCCAATTGAACCCTATTAGAAAATTATCGAATTAGTGAATTTAGGGAATGATAAAAATAGAAGAGAGGTTAAAGTTGGTACATCTTTTTTACCAACTAAAAGGCAAGAGCTAGAAGAACTACTCTGAGAATATATAGATGTGTTCGCATGGTTGTACCAAGATATGTCAAGACTCAGCATTGATATTGTAGAACATAAGTTGCCTTTGAAATCGAAATACAAGCCAATACAGCAAAAGCTAAAGCGCATGAAACTGGAGATGCTACTAAAAATTAAAAAAGAAATGAAAAAGCAATTTGATGTAGGATTTTTAAAGGTGACAAAATATCTTGAATAGGTAACCAACATAGTGCCAGTTTTCAAGAATGATGGAAAAGTGAGAATGTGTGTCGACTATCAAAATCTGAATAGAACGAGTCCTAAGGATAATTTTTCGCTGCTTTATATCGACACTTAGTGGATAATACTGCTAGGCACTTTACATTTTCTTTTATGGATAGCTTCTTAGGCTATAATCAGATCAAGATGGCTCGAGATGATATGAAGAAAACTACATTTGTGATATGTGAGGGACATTTTGTTACAAAGTCATGCCTTTTGGGTTGAAAAATGCTAATGCCACTTATCAAAAAGTAATGGTGACTCTCTTTCATGATATAATGCATAAAGAAATAAAAGTATATGTGGATGATATGATCATAAAATCTTATGAATGAGAGGATCGTGTAATCAATCTCAAAAAGCTATTTGATAGGTTGAGAAGATTTCAGCTAAAGTTAAATCTTGCTAAATGTACATTCGATGCCAAATCAGAAAAACTATTTGGCTTTATGGTTTGTGAAAGAGGAATCAAAGTTGATCTAGATAAGATTTAGGCTATACAAAACTTATCTCCTCCTCGTACCCCAAAAGAAGTACGAGGTTTCCTACAGAGATTAAACTATATTGCTCGTTTCAATTCTCAACTCACCTACAAATGCGATCTTATTTTCAAGCTTTTTAAAAAACATGATCCAGGAGAATGGAATGATGAATGCTAAGAAGCTTTTGATAAGATCAAAGAATACTTGTCAAATCCACTTGTGTTGGTGCCACCAATCCCAAGAAAACTTTTGATTTTGTACTTAACAGTACATGAAAATTTAATAGGATATGTGCTGGGGCAAAAAGATGAAACTAATAAGAAAGAATGAACAATTTACTACTTGAACAAGAAATTCATTGATTATGAGTCCAAGTATTCACCATTAGAGAAGATGTGTTGTGTATTAGCTTGGACAACTCGAAGGCTCCAACAATACATGCTTTATCACACTACTTGGCTCATAGCAAAGTTGGATCCTATTAAGTATATCTTTGAAAAACCTTCATTGATAGGCAGAATAGCGCAGTGACAAGTTATGCTTTCAGAATATGATATTGTTCAGGTGACTCAAAAGGCTATTAAAAGAAGTGCAATAATCGAGTTTCTTGTTGATCGTGCAGTCCAAGATTATGAGCCAATGAAATTAGATTTTTCTGATAAGATGTGATGGCCATTGAAAAAAATGAGCTTGTTGAAAAGTTTTAGATGATGTATTTTGATGGAACTGTTAATACTTTAAGTCATGGTATTGGGGCAATTTTAATATCTTCTAATGAACATTATTATCCAATCACAGCTAGGTTGAATTTTGATTGCACAAACAATGTGGTTGAATACGAGGCTTATGTTATGGGTCTACAAACAGTAATTGAAAAGAAGATCAAAGTGTTAGATATGTTTAGAGATTCAGCTCTAGTCATTTATCAATTGCAAGGAGAATGGAAAACGAGAAATTTCAAGTTGATACGGTACCATAAATACATCTCTGAGTTGGTTAAACAATTCGAAAAAGTTCAGTTTGAGCATTTGTCTAGAGAGAAGAACCAAATTGCTGATGCACTGGCTACTCTAGCTATAATGATTAAAATATATACGAATACTAAGATCCAACCCATAAAATTGGATGTGAAAGATGTACCAGCATATTGCTTAGGCGTTGAAAAAAAAGTTGATGGGAAGCCATGGTATCATGACATTATGCAATACATTAAAAGCCAACAATACCTAGAATATGCAACAAAAAATGATAAAAAAAACTATCAAAAGATTGACTATAAGTTTTTTCATGGATGAAGATGTCCTCTATAAAAGGAGTCGAGATCAAATACTTTTAAAATGTGTGAGTGCAGCTGAAGCAAAGAGGATTATTAAAGAAGTGTATGATGGAGTTTGTGAGGCACATGCAAATGGTCATATGATGGCTAGACAAATCATGAGAGTTGGCTATTATTGGTTGACAATAGAGAGTGATTGTATTAGGTATGCCAGAAGATGTCATAAGTGTCAAATCTATGCTGATAAGATTCACACTTTACCATCAACATAACACATTTTGGCTCTTTCATGGCCATTTTCTATGTGAGGCATGGATGTCATTAGTCTCATCACTCTAAAAGCTTCGAATGGACATAGATTCATCTTTGTAATGATTGATTACTTCACAAAATAAGTACAGGCTGCATCATATGCTAGTGTGACCCGATCTGTGGTATGCAAGTTCATAAAAAAAGAGATAATATATAGATATGATCTTTTAGAGATAAATATTTCTAATAATGCCAAAAACTTGAATAGTAAAATGATGAATAAAAGTGTGTATTCAGTTCAAGATCCATCATCGTAATTCAGCACCATATCATCCAAAGATGAATGAGGCTGTGGAGGTTACGAACAAGAATATCAAAAGAATCTTAAAGAAAATGACTGATACTTACAAAGATTGGCATGAGAAGTTGCCTTTTACTTTGCATGCTTATAAAACATCAATCTAAGCAACTACTGGGGCCACCCAATTCTCTTTGGTATATGAAATGTAAGTTGTGCTACCAATCGAAGTGAAAATTCCCTCGTTGAGAGTCCTGATAGAGGTAGAGTTAGAGGAAGCAGAATGGGTTCAGAATTGCTACAAGCAATTGAATCTCATTGAAGAGAAAAGACTTATGGCACTTTGTCCTGGTCAATTATATCAAAAAAGGATGATGAGAGCACATGACAAGAAAATTCATCCTCGTCACTTTAGGGAAAGAGACTTAGTGCTAAAAAGGATCCTTCCAAATTAACATGACAATCGAGGAAAATGGGCACCAAATTGGAAGGGCTCGTACGTGGTGAAAAAGGCCTTTTTCGATGAGGCATTGATTTTGGTAAAAATAGATGAAGGTGATTTACCTACTCCAATAAATTTAGATGCTGTAAAGAATATTTTGCTTAAAAAAAAGAAAAAAAATGATGACTTATCTAAGCTAAAAACCTGAAAAGATGACTTGGATGCGAAGGAGAAGCATCATCCCACAACATAGGAGCAAGTGTAGTTTGACTAACTCTGAAGAATCAAGAAAGTCATCTGATTTAGTTTTAGAAAAAGAATCTGAGAATATTTTATTCGTGATTATCTTATGATCATTATTTGGGCACCTTTGTTTCAACTCAAACACTTTGCCATACTTATTATCAGTCTAATGAAATATGCTATATTTTTTTTTAAAATAACGCCTATCCATTCTTTTATCCTCATCTGATATTTTTGTTCACCGTAGAAATGAATGAGAGAAATGTGTGATTGCATTTTATTTATCTTGAACTTAAAATGATGAAAAGAAAAACAAATACAAAAGATCTCAGCATTACTTTTTTTAAAAATTGACAAAGGCAAATGAAAAAGGATGAGAAAAGCATGACAAGACATTGATGTTGCAGACTTTCGAAGAAAAAAAGTATTGTTAAGGAAGAACACAATGGTCAGATGTTAAGAATAGATTGGTCATATGGCAATTGTTGAAAATTCTGATAAAAAAAGCAAAAACGAGAGATTTTTTAGAACCTTTTTACTACAATGAATAATTTTGATTGCATTACATGCATTATATTTAGAGCACTTAGTACATGCATCCATGAGCAGTTATAATAAAGACAAAGACTTTCTATTTCCTAATGAAAAACAAGATTTTGATATTCGAATGAAGATAATAATCAAACAAAAGATTTCAAAAGAGAGAAATTTACTTATTCAAATATGAGAACTCAATTTCGAGAATAGATGAAATTTTAAAGTTGTTGAGCCTCTGCTTAGAAGAGCTTCTCCAAGATGATATTTTTAAAATTATTGAGCCTCTACTTAGATGAGTTTTTTCAAGATTGAATTTTAAAATTGTTGAGTCTCTGCTGAGAGAAACTTTTTTCAAGATGAGATTTTAAAGTTATTGAGCCTCTGCTTAGAGGAGCTTTTCCAAGATTAATTTTAAAGCTATTGAACCTCTACTGAGAGGAACTTTTTCAATATAAGATTTTTAAAGCTGTTGAGTCTCTACTTAGATGAACTTTTTCAAGATGAGATTTTTAAAGTAAAATGAGATTTTTAAAGTTGTTGAGCCTTTGCTTAGAGGATCTTTTTTAAGATAAGATTTTTAAAGTTGTTAAGCATCTGCTAAGAGAAGCTTTTCCAAGATAAGATTTTTAAAGTTATTGAGCCTCTATTTAGAGGATTTTTTTAAGATTAATTTTTTAAAGTGGTTGAGCCTCTGTTCAGATGAGCCTTTTAAATTTTCAAAAATGTTGTTGAACTCTTAGAGCCTTAAAAAAAAAATTTTTTTTGCTCAATTTCTTTTCTTTCATAACAAAATGGTTATTTGTTTGTCTTTGCCTTATTCTTGATTCTCAGAAATAGACAAAAAGGGGCAGCTATAAACACTAATTTTTTAATTTTTTTATTATCATTATTATTATTATTATTATTATTATTATTATTCTTCTTTTTTCTATTTTTCTTTCTTTTTTTCTTTTCCCTTATTCTTCTTCTTTATCCGATTCAAGTTCACTAAAGTATGAGTGCATTAAATGCACTATCACCAAAGTCTAAAATGCTAACGACCGCCACCACCGACAGCCGCCTGACACGTTGCCTAACTTGGCAACGTGGATTTTAGGTTGAAAAAAAAGGGATTTGAATCCCAAAAAATTTGAGATTTGAATCCCAGAAAGCTCTATAAATAGAGCTTGTTACCTGCAAAAAAAGAGGGAGAGGGGGATAAAAAAAAACAGCCAAGAAAATTGCCAAAACAAAAAAAATAAATAAAAAGTAAAAATCTAGAAACATAGTCCCCTGGAATGGGGAACCCAGCGTCAACATAAAAACAAACGACACACAAACACAAACAAAAAATTTGTGGTCAAAACTTCCAGGCCAGATCTGTACCATTTGGGACATTCAGGTGAAACGGAGGTTGAATCTGTGTTTAGGAGGTTGAGGGAAATATTTTGGGAGATTTTAAAATTTTTCGACATTGACGACGACGGTCGAAGCTCGCCATCGGTGAGAACCATGGCGATCGTCACGACGAACGGTCACCGGCCACCTGCATTTGGCTAAAGAAAAAAAAAGAGGTTTTTTTTGTGAGAGATGAGAGAATGCCTGAAAAATTTTTTTTGGGCTTTTTATATAAATTATCAGAACCAAAATGATGTCGTTTCATTTAAATGCCCAAAACGACACCGTTTTAGCCCCTGAGGATCTGTGCGTCAACTCGTAACCCGCTTCTCCTTAGCCTCTGACCGGTCTATCTAAATCAACCCAGACCGAACCAAACCATCCTAAACCAGATTGAACCACGCGTTGACCGAACCGTTGACCGGTCCAATTCAAGTAAAAAATAATTTTTGAATTTTTTTATATTTTTTATATATATTATTTTTGTTATTTTAATTATTACTCTTGATATTATTGCATGTTAATTTGTTTATATTTACTAGAATAAATTTATGTGATTTTATAATAATAATTAATAAATAATAAAATATAAAATATAATAAAAGTTTTTGATAATTTTGAATAAACCTTATAAAATAATTGGTAAAAAATATTTAATTAATAAAAAATTAATAAAAAATTAATAAAAATGTACGAAAAGGAAATTTATATCCAATGATGAGATTCAAAGGTACTCCGAGTAGTGATGCCTATAAAATATCTAGGTAAAAAGAATTTTTTTTAAATACTACTAGTGAATTGGAGTATTTATAAAAAATTCTCGATACAATAAAAATTTTCTTTTTATAAAAACTAATAAAATAAAATTAATTTATAAATAATAATAATAATAATAATATAAATGAGAAAAAAAAATTTTATCCAATAATAGAACTCTAAAAGTATTTCGAGTAGTTATGCTTTACGAAATCCTTAGGTGAGAAGATTTTTTTAAAATATTTCGAGTGTATTAGAATATTTATATAAAAACTCAATATAATAAAAATTCTTTTTTCTTCAAGATTAAATTTAAAAAAATTAAAAATTAAATAAAAGAATTAATAAAAATTTCTTAAAAGAGAATAAAATGTGTGCATCAATATGATAACATTTTACATTGCATGCATGGCATAATTTTTTACGAAAAGTAAATTTGAACCTTTGAAGATAAGATGCTAAAGTATTCCAAGAAGCGATGCCTAAGAAATCTTTAGGTGAGAGATAGTTCTTTTAATGTTACCAACGTACTGAAACATTTTAAGAGTTATTTCAATAAAAGGGTTCTAATTTATTTTTCTCGAATAAAATTTGAGCAATAAAAAATCAAGAAAATTATTTTTCAAACACCGAAAATGGGACTATTTTTATTAAAATCAAAGAATAATACGTAGTTAATTGGTACCATTTTTAAACGGGCATATGGACGTGCTAATCATTCCCCACACGTAACCGACTCTCGAACTCAGACTGTTTCGCAGACCATAAAATTATTTTTTCAATAAATTTTAATTAATTTTATTAAAATGATAAATTTGAATAGGTAACCAATCGCACATAACAAAAAAAAATTGGTGATGACTCCGTTATATTTTTATTTTATTTTTAAATTCATCAAACAGACACAAAATCGTTACGATAATAATTCACATTCTATATTTCTTTTCCTACATCAACAAATAAATTACAGTAGAAGGGCCTCTTCACACAAGTCCTTTAAGGTCACAAAGCCATTCCTATTTTCTTATTATTTTTCAAGTATTGACTGTTAAGTTTTAAATAATAGTATTTGTATGAATGAAAATGAATAAAATAAAGAGTTAAAAGTTAAAAACACAAAAAAAAAAAAAAAATACATTCATGGTTCGGTCATGATAGCTTAAATCCATGAGTGAAAGGTTTAAAGAGCAATATTGATAATATTTTGACTTATATAAAAAAAAATAAGTAGAACCTCTATTTATTTAAGTAATACAGACAATATATAAAAAATAATAATAAAAGACTATTGGAAATTACAATTGACTCCTGATTATCAGAATAATCTTATAATTATTTTCGAGAGATTTTGGGAAAGTAAATACTTTCCAATACTGACTTCAGCAAAATGAAGTGCTAGAAAATAATTTTTTTGGGTGTTTTTCTTTTATTCAAAAGAAAAGTTTATTCGAATCAAATCTTTGAATTGGAAGATACATGTTGCACTTACGATTAAATCAAACACAAAAATTTGTTCGGTGTCGATCGAAAATTTTGCATTTATCAAAACTTGAATACCGTTGACACCTAAAATAATCCTAGAATTACTAAAGGATTTAGTCGATAAAATAAGCAATCATATCCACACCAAACTATCCAGCTAAAGAGAATTTAGCGTTCACACACTGTTTTGGGCAGTTATCGGCGGTCAAATGATTTGTGCTGTGAGAATATTTAGCATAAGGATTAAGGAAAGGCTAAAATTAAGGATGAAGGAGAATTCAACGTGATTCAATTTTTATAATTCGAGACGTTGTTAGAGAAAACTTGTCAGGTTATTTTCTTTGTATCAAAGGTAAGAACCGTCTTATCACTTGTGTAGTTAGATAATCACAGAATCTTTCTAAAAATCAACCAACAAATACATGTTGTAAAGTATTTATTATATATATCCATTTAAACTAACACTTTTCGTGAAATAATAGAATTTTGGGGGCACATATGAAACAATAAAGATTCATTATGACATTTTTGAAAAACATTAAAAAAAAAGTGAAATCAAATAATATTTGTATTATGATACTTGGTTTTCAAGGTGTTTGGTGCTTATGGAGTAACGGTGATTCACAGGCGTCAACTATTGGGGCGGCGGTGCCTAACTTTTTTTCCTTTGATTTACGATGTTGTGATTGTGTTCCACTCTTAGCTTTGTATTTTAGTACAATAAAATATTACATTTATATAATTAATTGAACAATAAATTATATACATCATTATTAGTAAATATAGTATGATTTATAATATTATACTCCTTTTCTTCCATTTTTTAATGTCTTAAAATTTAATAAGAAATGCTATTTAATTTATCACTTTACCCAACCATTTTGGGCCGAGCATAAATAGGCACTTAACAATTTAACATCTAACATAAATGAAACTTTTCTACCACATAAAATTAAAAGTGATAGGGTAAGTAAAGAAAACTATGTAGTTGCATATGCAATTGAAGTCAGAATTAGTTTTCTTTTGCTTTTCCTCTTACGTCAAGAATTTGTTACAGCTGGAAAATGGGCCGGTTCGAGTTTGATCATTTTGGTTCGTGTGATTTCATGTTTAAGTTATGTACAATCCAATGTAATTAAAATGTTCATATGGTAAAAATTGATTAATTAGTAATTAATTGATCAATTAAGAAAAATGATGGTAAATTATTTCTTCTTGTCCTAAGACTTGTATAGGGTAGGAATTGAGTGTTATTCTGTTTCTTTTTTTTTCTTTCATGCCCAATCTGGTGGGGGATGTTCTGTATTGTTGGTTTACTTTGTTTTGTACCCTTCCTTTTCCCATTCAATTATGATTGGAGCTCAATCCGTAAAGACCCAACAAGCCTTGGGTTAGTAAAGTGATTGTACAAGAGAGAGTCTATAAATAGACGGATTGAACCCAAACAAGGACGCATGGGGAGTCCAATTTGGATAAGGCTCTATGACAGTTAACCGTTGCTAGAGAAAATCTAGCATAATGGCAGTTACTTGGCCTTACATAGTTTGCGCTAGAGGAAATTTAGCACATCGAGGAAAGGCTAAAATCAAGGAATCATAGAGATTTCAACTTGATGAGACTCCTAATACCTTGGGAAATTATTAAGAAGGATTTAGTGCTGGGGAAAATTCAGCATTAGTGGAGATGATCCCACCTTCATCCGAGCAGCAGTTATAGCATTAAGACAGAACAATTCCGCCGGATGGCAAAGAATGCGAGTGTTTTCTTGTACTAAGACAGTTTAAAATTTTTATTCCCATATGAGTTTAATCTTATTTCCTTAAATGAGGTATTTCATGCCATGTCATCTTATTTTTTCCAAATCAGCAATGTAACAGTAACAATAAAAAAAAATCAGGCAAGCATCCAATCAGCCATAGGAATTTCGAGCAGAAGATCCCCTATTTTTTGGATCCTTGAAGTCATTTAATCATTTGAAGCAAAGCTGATTTCCAATTCAGTTTCTTTGAAGCAAGCATAGGAGGAGATCTACATGACTACCAACTGTTACATGATCCTTAGCCCCATGTTTCTTTCCTTTCTTTGGTTCTTCCATCTGCTTCCAGTGTTCTCTTCTATTTCGCTGGATCAACTCATCGGCTTAAGCATCATGGTTCTCCATCATTCCAGAAAGATCAGACCCGATCAATCTGAAAATTGATCAAAGGTTGGAAAATTCCTCGTCAAAAAGCCTCATCTTGCAATACCCAGCTCAAATGATAATTGGGCTAGACTAATAATATCAAAGCCTATAAAAGAAAAATGACTAAAGTATTATATGAAAAAAAAAAAAAAAAAACCTAGCTATAGTGAAACAGAAAGGAAATAAGAATTTTTTTTTCTCGTCTTTCTTAGAGTTAAAGAAAATGAAAAATCAAGTTAGAGATTCAAAATCAGATGTTACACTCAAGTTAATTACATAAATGTGAGTATATGCCCTCTTTTTATTTAAGAAAACATATTATGTTGGCCGATATTATATGGAGTAAAAGTTTTGAGAGAAAAGCCAAGAAAATTATGAAATATTACATTAATCTTTATGATCTATTTGAGTAAATTATCGGGTTTTGTTTATTTTATGTTCTTAAGATTTATTGATGATTATTGAATTGAGTTTAAAGGTTGAAAGTGAAAATTTGAGTTTTTAAAGATTGAAGGAGAAATTATGTTTTTGGAAGAGACACTATAATCTATAATAGTAAATTAAAATAGAATTCTATATTAATGGATAGATTATTGCTATCATTATTATATATCATTAGAAAGCATATTGAATCTACTTTCTAATGAAATAAATGGAAGTCGAATCTGAATTTTTTATGGAGAGTTGTCTAATTTTTACTTAAGGATATACAGGCTATATGGCAGTAGCATTAGGGTTGAATTTCGAAAATTGTCTTAATTTTTATACAGGGAATTATAGATTAAGCCATATATGTTTAGAAAGCTTATTGAGTCTACTTTCTAACAAAACAAGCATATTTGAATTTGGAGTTTCCTATGAATAAATGTGTAATTTTTATTAGAAGGTATACATACTATCTAGCAACAGCATATGATGTAGATTGAAAAAATTGTTATAATTAATCTATAAGGAATTACTAGGTGGGCCATATATGATTCGAAAGCCTATCAAGTTTAGTTTCTAACGCATAAAAGAAATCTTAATTCCAATTTGGATATATTGAGATATAGTAATTTTAATGAAAAGAGGTCAAGCTGCCAATATTAGTTAGTTTAGTTAACCCTTGTTTAACTTAATAGTTTTTGGTATCGTTGGTCTCAAAATAGGTTGATTAATTTTTATTATGTTGAAATTACCTTGAATAGGCCATAAATTATTTTGGGAGAAAAATTAAGTAGTGGAATCGAAAGAAAGTAAGTAAAATCTCATACACTTTACTTGTTTTCGAACCTATGTATATATGTATATTTCTAAATGAGTAAATGTTTGATTTCATTATTTTCGATACATGAAAATAGGACCAAACATATGATTATTTTGTGTTTTTGCTATGTAAATGATGGATCATGCTTATGAATGAAATAAGAAAATAATTTATGTTTAAGGAGTGAGTTTATGATAGTTATGTTTTTACATCTTTGGGAAGTGAGATCATCGATACCAGAGCTAGTTCTACGGCCCTGGCTAACGAGTTATAGTAGTTAGTATAACCATGATCATACGGCCCTACTAACAAGTTATAGTAGTTAGCGTAAGGCCCTAGCTAGCGGGTTATAATAGTTAGTAATGATTATGATGATGAAATTATCGATACAGCCAATATCACGAGTTATAGCAGTGACCGTAGCTAATAATAAATGAATGATAATGATGATTTATGATGATGATGATTTATGATGATTTTTTTAATGATTGATCTATAATTTGATTTGATTACGATATTTGAATGATAGCATATTTTGCAATGATTTATAAATTGACATATTTTAATATTGATTTATGAATTTACAAAATGTTTGACAGAATGATGATCTTTAAAATATTTTGACATTATAATTTGACGAATATTTTGAATGATCTATATAATATGTATGAAAAAGATGCTTGATTCGATAAAGTGTGTAAGCCTATACTTGCTAAGCTGTGATTTGCTCATTTTCCTCTTTTACGTTTTCTTTACAAATGAGTAAATGATAAGTTTGGTTCGTTTTGTAAGAAGTTAGAAGATCAAAATGAAAAATATTACTTAGTCGTCAGAGACAATATTGACCAACGAGATATTATTAATGGTTTTGTATTTTATATAGTTTGTATTTTGATATATAGAAATGTATCATTAGTTGGATTAAAGATATAGATTTTACTTGACAGATTATTTTATTGAAGAATTTTAGAATAGTTTAGAAAGAAGGCTTCATATTACTTTAGGGTTTACTTCAAGGTAATATGACTGTGTTGCATCTTGATTTTGGGACGTGACACTTCTAGTCCCATTGAAGAAACTTGATGCTTGATTTTCACTTTTGATCTTGGTTTTCATTCTGGCCTTGCACCACTGCAAAGCTTGTCAGCATCCCACCTAGGTCTTGAAGCAACTTGAATGCTTGATTTACAGTTAATTTTAAGTCCAAATGGAAAGAGAGTTTGCAAACGTCTTCTATAATATTTCCAACAATAATCAGATCTACAGACCTTGAGTTTAGCAAGTGAACAATGCCATGATCATCCTCTTCTAGTATAACTGACATGAATCCCAGGTCTTTAACTAGCTCGATTGCCTTAACTGCAGCATAGGCTTCAACTACAAAGAGATCTTGTACTCTATGTATAACAGTGGAGGAAGAGCAAAGTGCATAACCTTCACTGTCCTTGATCAATGCCACCAATGGCTTCTGTTTCGTCGAAGGCCCTATCAAAGTTCAATTTAACAAAACTGATTGGTGGTGTTGTCCATTGAGCATGTTCCTTGATGCAGTTTCCAACGTCCACTTCATGAGCCCTATGGAATTCTTCCAGGTAATTAATGGCAAACTTAGTAGTGTCTTGCGAACTTCTCATTTCATTGTTTTTCATCTCCAATTTCCTACTGTGCCAGGTTGTCCAACTCACTACTAATCCTTTCTCCAAGTTCCCCATGTCAATGGAGTTGGCTATGTTTGTAGTAGGGAATGGGAAAAAATCAGATGATGTGGCATAAGTACCCATTTAGGGAAATAAGATTAAAAGTATGCTAATTGGGGAATAAAGTTTTTATTTTATCCTAGTATAAGAAGAAACTCCAAAGAATGCAGTAGCAGTTGACAAGTAGGATCTGCCAGCACTTACGTTAAATGGAAAAGAATTGAGGGATGATTATCGCTTATGATCAAGTACATAAAAATAAAGAAGTTAGTGAACAATAATTAGATTTAGGAACCTTTTAGAAATTTTGTTTTCTCATTATTCATTATGTAAAAATAAATATGAGTCTTGAAAATGTAAAATGAATTTTAAAAACCATAAACGCAACGCAATTACACTATTTTAATTTTCAAGCACTTCAACTTTCAGCATCTTTATCCTATTGTTTTTTGGTATTATCATTTTTACCTTTTATGTAGTTTTAAATTAGTTAATCATTAAAGTTTCCTTCTTTGTGTCACCTATTTTCGCTCTTCTTGGAAGTATTATAGTTGAGAATTCTTTCATCGCCTCAAACCGCCGAAGGTCTTCCTAAAAGAATCAACCAATAGATACAAATCTAATTTGGTTAAAAGGATGCAAGGGGGAAAAGTAACTTACGATGTAGTTTACTATTTTAAAACTAAAAAAAGTTAAAATGAGGTTATTTTTGTTAATTCAACAAAAAATTAAAGTGAAATTACTTCCCTAGGATGCATTTTGAATGAAAAATTTTTAACAGTTTTAAAAATTTAGTAATGCTAATATTTTGAAATATATCTAGGAATAGCAACCTCACCCATATCTAATAGGTTTCAATTCGATACAATTTTTTTTAAATCAAATTTTGGGTTAGGTAACAATAAAAATAATTCGAAATCAGGTCGGGGTCGAATTTTAGGCTAAACTCGTCTCAACCCAACTAAATATATATAATTATTTTTAATTAATTATTTAATTTTATATTTATATATATTTAATTTTATATTTATATTAATTTTAAGTTAGATCGAATTCGGGTATAAAAAAATTTTAAAAATTGAGTCAAATTCAGATATTATAAATATAAAATCAGATTGGATTCGGGGCAAGCTAAAACCTACCTCGACCCAACCCGTTGCCATCCTTAAATATATCAATTTAAAATAAAAAAATTTAAATTTTTATTATTTGGATAATTATTTTTTAAAAAAATTTAAATATTAGAATTTCATAAGATAAAAAATAATTATAATAGATAAATAATGATATTAAAGATGGAAAAAGCAAAATACTAAAAAAAATATGTGATATGGGTATTATTAGATTTGTAAAAATGTGTAAATATTATTAATAATATAAAAAATTTTAAAAAATAAATGTTATAAGGAGTTTTTATAGTTAAAATTGAAAAAAAAAAAAAAAAAACTAAAGTTATGTAAAAAAGGACACATAGTAAATGTTGGCTTCTTATCATAAAATCAAAAATTTTCACTAATTCCAATTCCATTAAGGGAATTTGAGAAAAGAATTTGAACCTTCCAAAATTTTTTATTCAAATTCCAAGAATTTTAACAATTTTAATTTTAATTTTGTCAAACAAAATAATTACATTTTAAAATTTTAAAAGTCTCCCTACAAATGAAATTACTTCTTAAAATTCCTCATCCAAATGCACCCTAAATTATTTTTTATTCTTTTTATTGAATTAATTAACCAATTCCAAATAATATGATCCATGTACCTCTCCAAATTAATCCTAAATTGAAAAATGTTTTTAGAATGGGAGAAAGCATCACTTCCTATCCATTTTAATCACTTTATTCTCCCGCCCCCCAAAAAATTCTTTCATACGGGAATTAAAAAAATAATAATATTGAGACATGGTTCCTTTCGAATTAGATTTCAATCCATGTTCCTCAAATATGTAAAGAAAAAAAAAATCAATGTAAACTTTTTCAGTGATTATGATCACAAAACCTTACTAATCACTTTTTCTTAACTATGGACACCGACACTCCACATGCATTTTCCCTTTTCCTTTTCCTATAAAAATTTTTTATTAGAATTAATGCTGTAAATGATTTTTAAATTGTTCAATAAGATACTTGAAATTGAAAAATTATCAAACTACTCTCCTCGACGTAGGAAGAGTTCAGTCTTGGTGATTACAAGAGTTTTCTTCCCTCAAGGTTATCTGTCAAAGAGGTATTTGGGGGCTTGTTTTTTAGATTAGGGTTTTAGTTAGTCTCGTGTGGCTTGGAGTCGATACTACAAGATAGAAAAAGACTTAGAGGACTAGGGAAGTGCTTGATGTTTACTGAAGAGGAAATGGATAGTGTCAAACTAGAAAAAAGTGATTTGACTGCTGCGAATATGGATGAACAAAGGTGGATGGTGGGCAAACTACATGCAGAGCGACCTTTTAATAAAAAAGCAATAATTAGCACACTGAAGTTGTATGGGGGATTGCCAAGGAAGCGGAGATTATAGTCCTAGACGATAATTTGTTCCTTTTCAAATTTGCTACAGAGATAGATAAAGATAGATTGTTGGGAGGGGTTTTTTGGTCCTTTGATAAAAACCTACTTATAGGGGTTCTTTGGTCCTTTGATAAAAACTTACTTATGATAGAAGAATATTAAGCGCATCTTAGGCCTGAGGAGTACAAGTTTCAAAGAGCTATTTTTTGGATTAGAGTTTATGGATTCCCTTTGGGCATGAGATCCCAAGAGATCGTTACTTAGTGTGTAAGGAATAAGACGGGAATTGATAACAGTAGATGTAGGTCTAGATGAAGGTGGTTGGTCTAGGTTTCTACGTTTTCGTGTTGCAATTGATGTTATAAAACTGCTAAGAAGAGCGTTAATGATCAGAGAGAGTAATGGGAGAGATACATTAGGGTGAATAGGATATGAACGATTGCCGAACTTTTGCTATAAGTGTGGCAAAATAGGTCATATTGAGTCAGAATGTGAAAAGGATATCAGACCAAGTAATGTTGAAAAACTTGCGTTACAATATGGGGATTGGTTGCCGACATCTCCATTGAAAAGGAGAATTGTTAAGGGAAGCACCACGAACCAAGTGGCGGCCAGCCAAATGTGGGCGAAAGGAGAAAGTCGAGATCAATATGGTAGGGCTAACATGGACACTCGGAGGAAAGTGGCAAGAGCCATTAACATGCAAAATACTAAAATCAATGAGGGAAGGACGGATTAGCACGAAACTAACAGGATTCAAATTGAAACCAAAATGAAAGGGATTCTAATAAACTCAAAACAGAGTCTTGGCCAAAATGAGAAGGTAAATTCTAAGGTCTATTACCCAGAAATTTAGGTGGGGACCGAAGATTGAGGGGTTGAAATCAAAACCAGAGGGGGGTAAAGAGATTCCCTGTGAGCCTAAAATATGAAAAAGGGATTTAAATGATCACGTGAGGGAACGGTGCCTCATGAAAGGTGGTGACAATAGCATGCTTTTTTGAACAAAGAAAAAGATGGCTAACGTGGAGTATAATAAAACAATGGAGTGACATACAAGGCTTATGCAAGTGTCACGGACCTAAGGAGAAGTCTTGAATCCCACATCAAATATAATAGGAAGATCACTGGGGTATAAAAAAGTTCACTCTACCTCTGTCTTGTGAGGTGCTTTTTGTAGAATAAAACCGTGAAACCAGTGGTCAAAGCGGACAATACCTAACAAGGGTGTGAACCGTGACGGTTAGGTTGATCTGAAACGTCGAAAGTGTGAATGCCCAGGTCTCGGAGCCGCGCGGATTCGAAACTTAAGTCTCGACCCGTAACACAAATACCATCTTATGCAAAGGAAGATAGAGAAATAGGGGTTGCAAGGGAACATGTAAAATACATGCACGGGTCCAAGACAAAATGGAAGAAGATGGCAAAGGATCCGAGTTAACACCAGTAGAATACTATGAAACTAGCGGGAGAGAAGATGAATAAAATTGAGGAAGCAGGATGCAGATATATAGAAGCGGAAGGGCAACAGAAAAAGAGCAGAATGGAGAAGATAATCCATGCACAAAATGAGAGTGAAATGGTGGAGACTGGTTTCTAGCCTCTCCAGGAATACTGAAAGTTTTTGCATGGAACTGCCATGGGCTTGGGAACCCAAGAATAGTTTGAGCTCTTCACAAGTTGGTCAAGAAGGAAAATCTCGACATTATGTTCCTAAGTGAAACACTAACGAAAGATACAAACCTTGATAGGTTTAAAAGGAAGTGCAAAATGGATTCAATATTTGGATTTAGTGTCGTGGAAAGGAATGGTGGATTGGTGATGATGTGGTAGGTGGGTATAGGGCTTAATCTGCTCAGCTTTTCAAAGTAAAATTGACATGGTGCTCACGGATCAAGATGAGAAGAAGTAGAGGATCACAAGGTTTTATGGCAAACCAAGAACTCCCTTGCCACACCAAACATGTCGATTATTGAAACAACTTGTTGTGGTGTCATCTTTATTTGTGGTTGTGTTTAGGCAATTTTAACGAAATCCAATGGGACACAGGGAAAAATGGGGGTAGTGTACGACCTGAATGGCATATGGAAGCTTTCTACACAACTATCAAAGAGGCTGGCCTAAATGATTTAGGATATAAAAGGATATGATAGACTTGGGAATAGGGAAGGAAGGGCTACACAATGATCAGGGAATGACTTGATAGGGGTTTGAGAAATATGTCATGGTTAAGAATGATTCCTTTTTATACGGTATCTAATCTAGTATGTTAGGTGTCGGATCATAATCCAATATTAGTAGATACCAAAGGAGGTAAGAGGAAGAGGAAAAACAGGGGTAAAAAGCGAAGGTTTTTCTTTGAGGCGGTATGGGCTAAAGAGGGCAATTGTGAAAAAGTCATTTAAGAAAGCTTAGCAGAATGTATAGAAATTAGGATGCATGGGAAACTTGATCATATTGGAAAGAGGTTAAAGGACTAGAACAATTCAAAGTCTAAATGACTTCATCAAAGTATTGAAAGACTAACAAAAGAGTATGAAGCCTTGAAAAAAATGGAACTAGATGTTGAAGTGATTAAGATGGAAAAGGGGCTATGAGGGAAGCTAAATGATGCGCTCGAGAAAGAAGAAGCTTACTGAGCACAGAGGTCAAAGGCATTTTGGTTACGGGAAGGGGATAAAAATACAACATTTTTTCCTACACAAGCATCTGCCAAGAAAAGGAACAATGCTATTAAGGGCCTAGAAGATGAAGAAAGAATGTGGTGTGAAAATGAACCAAAAATGCAAGACATAGCAGTGTAGTATTTTAATAACTTGTTCACAACTCAATGACTAGCCCATCTTGAGGATATTATTAAGGTAGTGGAGTCTCGAGTTATGGACGAAATGAATAACCATCTCATTATAGAGTTTAAGAAGGAGGAGATTTACGAGGCTGATAGACAAAAGCACCCAACCAAAGCCCCAGGACCCGACGATATGCTTGCATTATTCTACCAAAGATTTTGGAATATTGTAAGGAATGAAGTTACTAGCTATTGCTTATCTTTTTTGAATAAGGAAGGGATAATAAACGAGGTAAATAACACAAATATTGCCCTCATTCCTAAGACAAAAAACCCAAAGACAAGTACTAGCTTTCGCCCTATTAGCCTGTGTAATGTTTTATACAAAATTGTAGCAAAAATGCTAACGAATAGATTTAAATGAGTCTTGCCAAATTGTGATAGTGAGACAAAGTGCATTTGTACTTGAGAGACTAATAATCACTGATATTGTATTGATTGCATATGAATTACACCAAAAGTTTAAACTAAGAAGAATGGGCAGAGAAGGATATGTTCCTTTTAAACTAGATATGAGTAAAGCTTAAACTAAAATGGTCTTTCTTAGAAGCTATGATGCAGAAGTTAGGCTTTCACAACCAGTGAGTGTCCCTCATTATGCAATGCATTACAACTATTTCTTACTCCATAATCTTTAATATTCATATCATAGACAGGTTCCATCCAGAGAGGGGTTTGAGAGAAAGGGACTCTCTTTCGCCATATCTGTTTCTTTTATGTACAAAGGAAGTTTCAGCAATGCTGACCAAATATCAAAGGGAAGAATTAATAAGCGAAGTGTGTGCTAGCAAGAATGGGCCCAGAATCACTTATTTATTTTTTGCAGATGATAGTTTGTTATTTATTAAAGCATACTAGCATGAATGCAAAAGAGTGAGGAACGTGTTACAGTGATATGAGAAAGGCTCTGGCCAACAAGTAAACTTCAAAAAATCCTTACTACATTTTAGCAATAATGTTAGAGAGGATTGTTGAGAGGGTTTTAAGCAAATATAGGATATCTAGGTGACATTAAGTCCCAAAATGTATTTGGGGCTGCCAATTATGGTGGGAACAAACAAAAAGCGAGCATTCTGAGATATAAAAAAAGAATCCAAACGAAGATTTAATCATGGAAGATTTCGTATATGTGAACAGCATCATATAAATGAATAATATCATATACATGAACAATACCCTATACATGAACAGTGCCAGATTATTCACTACTCGAATTTACCTTCACAAAAAAATATCAAATAGAAATAGAGAACATAGAGAACACCAATAATACATGTGATTTGGCATTATGCCTACATCTATAAGCACTACAATAAAAAAAACTCACTATCAAAGAATTGAGATTACAATGGCTACAAGTCCTAAAATGTGCATCATTAAAACAAGCATTCATTCCCTAAGATTAGACAAATGTTTCCCATTATCATAACATAGACACACTATAATCCCCAAAATGCAACACCTTTTGGCACTACTCTTAGACATCTCTGGCATTATCCTTGGGTACTCTGGTACCAACCTAGACACCTCTGTATCACCCTTGGACAAATCTCTGGCATCACCCTTGGGCACCCCACTCTTTAACTACATGGCACACCTCTCTTGACACCTCTTTGATGTTCTCACCAGGCACTCTAAGCCACTTCAAAGGCACATCTCAACTTCTGCACTATTAGCCTATTTATACGCAAAATTTTTTGTGTTTCACTGTAGCAATATAAAGTACTATAGCATGTGGAGGTTACTATAGCAACACGGTACTGTAGCATACAGTGAGATTGCCAAAGTTGCTACATTGAATCTTCTCCAAAATTCAGTTCATCTAACTTTTCATCTTAGGATTTTATGTTCATTTTTTAGGATTTTATGTGTGGCCTTAAGCTGGGTAAGTAAATGATAATAATTCTATGTTAAGCGTTGCTTTTCAAGCTCCTTGATCTCACCATTTCCTCTTTTCCTTTTCCTTTCAACCCATTAGAAACAAGGTTTGAATATGTCCCTTTTTTTAATAATTTTCTTGAATTTTTTTAATTTTCTCTTGGCACTTCTTGTTGAAACTTTTTCTTTTATAATTTGAGTTAGAATTATATGAAAACAATAACTATGTGATTTTTTTTAAAAATAAGTAATATATTGTTGTCAAATTTATTAATATCATGGTAATAAATTTGGAGTCTACTTTAGCTAATTGTTTGATACACTTTTTTACTAGATAAATGTTTGCCTTTTTAATAACTTTCTTTATTAGTAATTCAATGCCTAGATAAAGTTGCTTAAGATATTTGTTTAACCAGTAGATATTTATATATGAATCCAATTTTAAGTACTATAAGTCTTTGAATTTTTGGATTTTTTGCATAAGATGTATTTGCTTGGTCGTATCAAGATATGTCGGGGCTGGATACTAAAATTGTTATGCATAAGTTACCTCTAAAGCTTGAGTGTAAACCAATTAAATAGAAGCTAAGAAGGATGAAATCTGAAATGTTGTTGAAAATTAAGGAAAAACTGAAAAGCAATTTGATGCGAGATTCTTAAAAGTGATCAAATATCTCGAATGGGTGATGAATATAGTCCTAGTACCCAAGAAAGATGGCAAAGCGAGAATATGTGTTGATTATCGAGATCTGAATAAAACAAGTCCAAAAGATAATTGTCCTTTACCTCATATTGACACTTTAGTGGACAATACCGCTAAGCACTCTTTAATTTCATTCATGGATGGATTTTCAAGCTACAATCAAATTAAAATGGCATAAGAAGATATGGAAAAGACTACTTTTATGATAGTATGGGGAACATTTAGCTATAAAGTCATGCCTTTTGGTTTGAAAAATGTTGAGGCAACTTATCAAAGAGCCATGGTAACTCTATTCCATGATATGATACATAAAAAAATAGAGGTGTATGTAGATGACATGATTGCCAAATCCCACGAAGAAGAAAATCATGTGACTAATCTCATAAAGCTATTTAAAAGATTAAGAAAGTTTTAGCTCAAGCTCAATCCAGCTAAATGCACTTTTGGTGTAACCTCAAAAAAATTACTGGGATTTATTGTTAGTAAAAGAGGAATAAAGGTGGATCCAAATAAGATACGTACCATCCAAGAGCTATCACCTCTGGGCACGCAAAAAGAAGTAAGGAGATTTTTAGGGAGATTGAATTATATTGCTCATTTCATTTCTCAACTTACAACTAAATGCGATCCCATATTTAAGATTTTTCAAAAACATGAGTCAGGAGAATGGGATGAAAATTGTCAAATGGCGTTTGAAAAAGTTAAAGAATACTTATCAAACCCACCAGTATTAATGTCGCATGTCTTTGAAAAATCTCTTATCCTGTATTTGACAGTGCATGAAAAATCAATGAGATATGTTTTGGGGTAACATGATGAAACAAAAAGGAAAGAACAAGCCATTTATTACTTGAGCAAAAAGTTTACTGATTATGAGTCAAAATATTCACCATTAGAAGCAATGTGTAGTGCACTAGCTTGGACAACTCATCAGCTAAAACAACACATATTGTATTATACCACTTGGCTCATTGTGAAATTAGACCCAATTAAGTACATCTTTGAAAAGCCTTCATTATCGAAAAAAATAGCAAGATGGCAAGTGTTACTTTCTAAATATGACATTGTATATGTGTCCCAAAAGGCAATCAAAAGAAGTGTTATTGTTGAATTTCTTGTAGAACATACTCATGAAGATTATGTGCTTATGACATTTGTTTTTTCAAATAAAGACTTAATATCTGTACTACACATAGATAAAGAAGAGTATAATGAAGATATATGGAAAATGTATTTTGATGGTGCATCAAATGCTTTGGGGCAAGGTATAATAGTAGTTTTGATATCTTCAAAAGGGGATTACTACCCAATCACAGCAAAACTAAATTTTAATTGCACCAATAATGTGGCAGAATATAAAGCATGTGTTATGAGTCTTCAAGCCGCTATTGAAAGGAGGCCCATACTTTAAAAGTTTATAGAAACTCTACCTTGGTCATATACCAATTGCGAGAAGAATGGAAAACCAGAGACTCAAAATTGATTTTATACCAAAAGTACATATCAAAATTAATTAAAGAATTTAAAAATATTTGGTTTTATCATTTACCCTGAAAAGAGAATCAAATGGCTGATGTTTTGGCTACATTGGCAATAATGTTCAAATTAAATGAAAATGTTGAAATCCAACCCATCATATTGAGCTTGCAAGAGAAATATGCTCACTATTCAAATGTTAAGGAATGAGTTGAAAGAAAACCATGGTATTTTGACATATAACAATATGTTAAGTATTAATAGTACCCAGAGCACATATAAGAGAATGATAAGAGAACTTTGAGAAAATTGGCAATGGGTTTCTTTCTAGATGAAAAAACTTTATATAAGAGAAGTCGAGACCAAACATTATTAAGATGTGTGAATGCTGCTAAAGCCAAAAGTTGCTAGAAGAAATTCACAGAGGTGTTTGTGGAACTCATGCAAACGGTCACATGATAACTACGTAAATAATGAGAGCATGATACTATTAGTTAACAATGGAAAAAGATTGCATTGACTATGCTAGAAAATGCCACAAATGTCAAATTTATGCAGACAAGATTCAAGTTCCTCCAACATCCCTGCATGTTATGTCAACACCTTGGCCTTTCTCTATGTAGGAAATGGATGTGATAGGGCCCATTACATCAAAAGCCTCAAATGGACATCGATTCATTATAGTGATAATTGACTACTTCACAAAATGGATAGAGGTAGCTTTATATGCTAATAAAACAAGAATGATGGTTTGCAAGTTCATTAAGAAAGAGAACATAGGTCAATATGGCCTTCCAAAAATGATCATTTCGAATAATGCTCTTAATTTGAATAATAAAATAATGACTAGGGTCTAAGCTCAATTTAAAATCAAACACCATAAATTAGTGCTTTATCATCCAAAGATGAATGGGACAGTTGAAGCAGCTAATAAAAACATAAAAAAAATTGTTGAAAAGATCAAAGATGTGTATAAAGATTGCATGAAAAGTTATCATTTGCACTACATGGTTATCAAACTTCAATTCGCACATCTATAAGAGCTACACCATTTTCATTGGTATATGAGATAAAGGCAATGTTGCCTATTGAAGTTGAAATTCCTTCCTTGCGTGTTTTCATGGAAGTTCAGTTAAAAGGAGCTGAGTGGGTTTACACTCGATATAAACAATTTAATCTCATTGAAGAAAAGAGATTAACAGCACCTTGCCATGGCCAACTGTATCAAAAAAGAATGATGCGAGCTCATAACAAGAAAGTTTACCCACGATAATTTCAAGAGGGAGAATTACTATTGAAAAAGATTCTTCCTAACCAACAGAATCATCAAGGAAATGGACTCCTAATTGAGAAGGCCCATATGTGGTGAAAAAAACTTTTTCTGGTAGGGGGCACTGATCTTGGCAAAAATGGATGGAGATGATTTATCAAATTCAATTACTACTGATGCAGAAAAAAAGTATTATGCTTAAAAACAAAATAAAAAAAGTAAAATGAATTCAAAAGATATCTAAGTTGAAAACCTGAAAAGGCAGCTTAGATAAAAATAAAAAAGGATAGTCAATGGAGTGGGTCAATTCTCAATATGTGCTAGAAGATCTCATTAGTTTTGGGCTGGCTTGGTCTCCTACATTTTTTAAAGTCAAGGGCACCAATCAAGAGTCTTTAGAAAAGAATCCATGATGAATTAGTTCATGATGATCTGAATATTTGTTGTGATTACTTGTTGTCCTTGTTATATCCTTTTGGATAATGCATGAAACACTTCTTTTTTTTTACTAAAATAAAATGCCTCTTTGTTTATCTTTCCTTTTTTCCCTCTTATTAAAAAGAAAAATGCGCAATGTGTTATAATTGACGTAAAATTCAAAAGATGATGAAGGAATAACAGTAACCATAAAAGACATACACATTATTTTGAAGAAGATTTAAACTGATAAGCAAAATTGTAAGGAACAATGAAAAATGAGAATAGTGACCTATAAGTCATAAAAGTGGTTGACATTGAATATAAAATATAAGGATAAATCTTTTTTATTTGAACTTAAACAACTACTGTAATGCATGGGATTCAAGAGAAAAAGAAAGGAAACAAACCTTGAGAAATTTTGAGGATTTAAAGAAAATGATAACAAAAAAAAAGAGAAAGAAAATGGTCTCTTCATTTGCAGAATGAGTGCATTCTCATCATTATCATCATTCATTACAAGGCATTGCAAAAACATGAAAATGTTATTCATGCACGTATATGACACAACAGATGTATGGGTCTAGGATAATCTAAGACCAATAAAAGAAAAAGTCAAAAACAGGAAAGATGTGAACCCTCTGTTTAAAGAAATCTTTCAGATACCATTGCCTTTCAGCCTTTTGAATTTAAAATTTGTTGCGTCTGGTCAAATGAGTCTTTTGAATTTAAAGTTTCATAGCCTTTGGTCAAAAGAGCTTTTTAATTTTAAAAGCCTCTAGTCGAGGACTCTATCAAAATTAGGCATGATTTGTAAAACCAAATGGCATAATCTATAAGTCCTCTCAAATTTTTAATTTAAAGTTTGTTGCCTTTGGTTAAAGAAGCCATTTAAAGTTCGTTGCCTCTGGTCAGAGGAGTCTTTTAATATTTAAAGTTTGTTGCCTTTGATTAAAGAAGCACTTTTGAATTTAAAGTTCATTGCCTCTAGTGAAAGAAGCCTTTTAATATTTAAAGTTTGTTACCTTTGGTTAAAAGAGCTCTTTTGAATTTAAAGTTCATTACCTTTAGTCAAAGGAGCCTTTTAACATTAAAAGTTTATTGCATTTGGTTAAATGAGAACTTTTGAATTTAAAGTCCATTGCCTCTGGTGAGAGGAGCCTTTTAATAATTAAAGTTTGTTGCCCTTAGTTAAAAGAGTTCTTTTGAATTTAAAGTTCGTTGCCTCTAGTGATAGGAGCCTTTTAACATTTAAAGTCTGTTGCCTCTAATAAGAAGAGCTTTCTAAATTTAAAGTCCATTGCCTTTGGTGAGATGAGCCTTTTGAATTTAAGTTCGTTGCCTCTGGTCAGATAAGCTTTTTGAATTTAAAGTTTCACAGTCTTTGTTTAGAGGAACCTTTCAAATTTTTTTTTCAAAAAAAAAAATTAATGTTCAATATTTCAATTTTTGTATGTGTTTACCTGAATAAAATTAGTGTCCTTTTGTCTTTGCTTTATTTTTTATTCTAAAAAATAAGTAAAGAAGGGCAACCGTAGACACCAATTTTGACGAACAAAATTTTTTTTGTATTAATATTATTATTATTATTAATTAATTAATAAAAAGAAAAAAAGTTAAAAAAATCTTTTGCTTTCAACTTTGGCAGTTGAAATCAAGCTACCAGAGTGATATTTTTCTCTCTGACACTACCTAACTTGGCAACATGAAATCCGATGACCAAAAGTCACCGAACATATCTTCAAATTTTTCATAAAAAATCTCAGGAGATCTGAGATCTTAAATCGTAGAAGCTCTATAAATAGAGCTAATTTCTATAAAAATTTGAGAGAACAAAGAGGGAAATATAGGGAAACAACTAAGGGTTCTACAAAACAAAAAAAAAGAGCAATCATAGTCCTCTTTGAGGAACCAGCAACAAACAAAAGATTACAAGAAAAATCGAGAATAAAATTTTAGATCTAGGAGTTTGAGATTTTTTTTTCAAAAATCTAGGTTTGAAGAAGTACTTAGAAAATAAAAACAAACAATTTAAGATTTTTTAAAAATTTTTTAAAATATTTTTGGGTCACCGAAAACTGGAAAAGTTTAAATTTTCAAGCGATCATTGAATTTTTCGACCATCAAAATCTGGGGATCTTGGAATTTTCCTATGCCGTTGAAGATTCTGACCAACAGTGCATAGCAACAACTGACCAAAATCTAGGTTACCACGACAGTCGACGAAAGGTGTTGGGTTTTTAGAGAGAGAGGCTTTGGGATAGAAAGAGACGGAGAAAGAAAAAATAAGAAAAAAACTGATTTTGACCTATCTATAAGCACTCCAAAATGATGCTCCAAAACAATGCCGTTTTGGGCATTTGATCCACACCCGAACCACACAGGATCCGCGTGTCAACCTTCGTGGTGACCCGACCCGTTTCACAGGTTTTTCCTTTTCTCTTTCTTTTTAATTTCTGTTTTGATTTTGATTATTCTTTATTTTATGTTGATTTTATTGTTATTTTATTATTTTATTTTGTTATTATTATTATTATTATTATTGTTATTTTATATTATTACTAATAATGATTTTTTTTAGAAACAAATAAATAAAAATACAAAACTAAAATAAAATATGGACCTACAAAATATGATATGCAAAAAAAAAAATAATAATAATAATATCTATTTAAGCAAAATAAAATTTTATTGCAAGCAAAAAGGTTATTTAAATTTCACCAAAGTGTTGGAATAATTTAAAAAAATAATTTTTGCTAAAAAGTAATAAATTATAAAAAATGACAAATAAAATAAAAGAATAAATTATTTAAATGAATCTTTTAAATGTAATCGTTAGAGAAAGCTAAAAGAGCTAAGTTTTCTTTAACTGTAGCAAGTAAAAATAATTTTTCGAATTTCACCATAGAGTTAGGATAATCCAAAATTATTTTTACTAAAACAAAGATTGATTTAGACAATGTAAAACAATAATAAAATAATAATAATAATTGATATTTTGAATATTTTTTAAAAAATAGGAAATTGAAAGAGTTCAATCTTCTTTAATACAAGTAACATATTAATATTTAGATTTCACCAGTGAGTCGGGATAATCTAAATTTTTTTTATAATAAAAATGATAAAAAATAAAAAATAAAAAATTTTAAAGTAATCATAATAAAGATTAATTAATTAATTAATTCCTTTAACTATAAAAAAATTATTTTTATTTAGCATCTTGTCCAAAATTGAGATAATCCTAAAACTTGTTCAAAAGTTTAAGATTTCACCAAAGAGTCGGGATAATTTTAAAATTCATTTAATAAATTTTGGGAACTCACCAAAAAGTCAGGATGTTCATAAAATACTTTTTAAAACAAATAAATAAAATATCTTATGATGAGATTTTGAGAATTTTATGCATGGTCAATTTTCTTGAAATATTTTCTAAATAGTGATTTTCTATAAATTCTATCAAAGCGTTAAAGAATTTATAGAATACGAAATAATAATAATAATAATACTAATTTCACAACAAAAAGATATTTTTTAAAATAAATTTTGGAAAATTAAATTTAAATAAAAAAAAGGATCACATTATTAAAATTAAAGGATTACACATGTTTAATTGGTGCTATTCTTTGAACGGGCAACGTGAGCGTGCTGATACCTTCCTCACTCGTAACCGTACTTTTGGACTTGATCTTGGTTTCACAAACCTAAACTTCTTTTTGTAAATCTTAATTAATTTTTAGATTTTTATTAAAAAAATGATATTTTTGGGTGATCAATTACACCCTTTAAAAAGATAGGTGGCGGCTCCAAAAATTTTTACCAAGACTAGTGATCAAGTCCCCCCAAATGAAAATTCGTTATGACAAAAGGCTCAACAACTTTTGAAAAACTAAATAAAACTCCTCCAAACAAAGGCTTAATAACTTTAAAAAAAATAAATAAGGTTCCTTGAAACAGAGGCTCAACGATTTTGAAAAATAAATAAGGCTCTTCTAATAAAAGGCTTAACGACTTTTGGAAAGTAAATAAAACTTCTCTAATAAGAGGCTCAAGGACTTTTGGAAAATAAATAAAGCTTTTCTAATCAAAAGCTCAACAACTTTTGAAAAATAAATAAAACTCCTTTAAATAAAGGCCCAACAACTTTAAAAAATAAATAAAGCTTCTCTCAACAGAGGCTTAATGACCTTTGAAAAATAAATAAAGCTCCTCTAAACAGAGGCTCAATGACTTTTGAAAAATAAATAAAGCTCCTCTAAAAAAAGGCTCAACAACTTTGAAATATAAATAAAACTCTTCTACACAGAGGTTTCATAACTTTTGAAAAATAAATAAAGCTCATCAACAATCATGTCCAAAGGAGTCATAAATCATATATGAAGAAATTTTATGAGATAATGCATGGAGGTCTTATAAATCGTTCCTAATATTGAGAAACATCATTTTTCAAGGATTAGAATCTTATAGGTTTCTTCTTAAATTAGAATTTGAGATTCTTTCATTAGAAAGTTTTCATATCTATTTTTTATTGGTGGGATCCTAAAATATCCTTGCTTCATACACTAGACATTCTCAAATACAACGTAAATGTCAATTTACCTTCCAAAAGTTCAAAATTTCTTGTTGCAAAAATTCTCAATCTTTCATTAAAGTCAAAACTTTGCAAAAAATATCATGATAATGATGCAAATGCTTTTTTAATGATGCAAATGCAATAGTCTAGATTCTCACAATACTATAGATGCCATATTCTAAATCATGATTAATATATTCATTGTCTGATGCAAGTGCATAGCCTAACCAAATTACATACATGTAATGCACATATCACTTACATTAATGTCATGAAATCATAATTAATTGGGGTTATTATGGTTCTCAAAACCCCACTATCTCTCATTTCTTTTTTAGGTTCTCAGCAATAGCCATTTCAAAATAAATATGTCAACTGATCCACGTTACTTCCATCATTTGATCATAACTCACAAGCTCTTCAACACTAGCCATTTCAAAACAAATTTTGTTCATTTATCCATATTATTTTCATCATTTGATCATAACTCACAAGTTATGTCAACAAATCTATCACCATATTCATCACTTGGTCACATCATGTGTCCTTCCAAACCATCTTTTCAAGTTTTTAGCATCTTTTCATTTTTTACCCCCTATCATCCTAGATTTCATTTTAAAGAAATACACGAATCTTTTATGAACATTATCATTCATTCTTTATCATTTCAAATTATAACAAATATAATGCAATCATATATTTTCTCAATTTATTATAGGGAAACAAAAATAAAAGAGCACAAGTTGAATTAGGAGAAAAGTAATTAATGGGGAGTAAGTCTAGTACAAAAATAAATAGGCAAAGGAACAAATTCAAAGCATGTCATTAAGGATAAATGAATGGTGTAACAATGTTTAAACAATGAATACTTAGACAATTCTTAATATTAATCCAGAATTCTTTCCCAAAAACTCATTCCATTGACTTTCAAAATCATATTGAGCTCATTGAACTTTACCCCATCTTTAAAGGATCTTCAAATGTCTTTCATATATTTGAATTGTCCATCCAATTTTTAACTCAAATATTTTTTTACCCAAATCACCCTTTCGAGTTTTCAATTTAAGTATTCATTTTCTTTCTTTTTACATTTTTTTCATTTTTTCATTTTTTCATATTTTCATATTTTCTTCATATTTTCATTTTTTTTCTTATTTTTTTCATCCATTATTGATATCTCCCACACATCAATCTCTAAAATACATAGCATGATTTCATTGTTCCATCATAAGTATGCCTTAGCCCAACATATGATCATTCAATTCAATCATTCACATTTGATCAAAATGGACTTTTAACATTTGTAATGTAGGCTATAGTGAAGGTTCATGAAATAAATTGATAAAATAGGCTCAAAATATGTGTTTAAATGGTGCAAAACCAAAGAATCATTTCTCATCATTTGATGCAACTTGGCATTTTGCCTCATTCTAAATCATTTCACTACTTTTTTCTTTATCCATTCATCTTATTCCTCATAAAACGATTCTCAATATTTTAACCCAACTCATTTGTGGCATTTTTTTATTTTTATTTTTTACCTTTTATCTTTGAGACTTTTTACAATTTTTTGCCTCTTTCTTTTTTCAAGTATGTTCTTTTCAAAATTTGCCCCATCCAATATGGAAGGTAATCCTTATTTAGGATTCTTTAGAAAAAGAAATCATAATAGGCTAAAAAAAGATAACAATGGATGATTTTACGAATGGTAAAAAAAAGACGACCATTTTTCATCTCAAATGTGAATGCTTTACTTGAAATCCATCTATTGAATAAAAACAAGCTCATGAATCTTTATAAAAAACTGCATATCTTCAAGATATATCTATTTCATATCTACTAGCCACTTGCTTCTATTGCTCAAATAGTCTCCACAAATTAAACGTTATTAATGTGAATGAGTTTTCAAAATTAAATCTCAAAATTATTGTTATCATCATCTAAACATTCATCATTTGAAATTTGAGAAAGGGAATAAAAAGATATGACAAATAACAAAGCATGGAATAATAGCTTGTATGAGAGAGAAAATATAATGAAATGTATCAATTTACCTTTTATTAAAATGATAAAAAATAAAATCTTATTGCATAAAAGAAATCCTAACATTACTCTAAAAGAAATCTCAAAATGAATGCAACTTTCAATTAACCTTATCCCCCATGTGATCAAGCGAAAGGTTTTTATTGACATCTAGCCCCTCTGATTCATTTAAGTTCACCAAGCCTTTTTCGGATCAAACTTGCTCTTGATCCTCATTCATAGTATTGATATTGTGATTAGGCTATGGATTGCCACTAACATTAGGTGTTGTTATCCCTGCTGTATCAAAATTTATCATTTCATCCTTGATCAATCATTGCATTTTATGTTTTAAAGCAGTGTAATTTTCAGTAGAATATCTAGCAATTTCATAGTGATAGTCATAGTGAGCTGTAGGATCATATCACCTAAGATAAAGTGGCATGAGTGGCTCCAGACAACTGAAGGCAATTAAGTGATTGTTGTAGAGCTCTCGATATAACTCTGTATAAGTCATGGGGATTAGGTCAAATATGAGTTTTTTTCAAATAGTTCGTAGCTCTCATGAATTACTTATTGAGTTAGTAGGACAAAACTGAGGTATTGTTGGAGGTTGAGTGTTTAGGCTATATATGTGAGCTAGGGGTCTGAAAAAAGGCTAATATGTTAGTGAGTAAAATGGCAATGGGGCTGGCTGATATGGGTAGGATAAGGTATTATTCACTGTAGGATGTACAAAAAGTAACCTTATAGTGGATAAGGTTGATAACCTCTAAATTGTTATTTATCAATATTCATAGCTTAAACTTCAGCTTCTTTCTTTTTCGGTGTTTTCTTGGTGAAAGCTTCTTCTTTTCCAACTTGCCATTCTTAATGGCATTCTCAATGATTTTGCCTAGATCACCATGTTGACAAAATTTTTTATTACATTTCCTATCATTTTTTCATAATAGAGAGATTTCAAAGTGCTGACAAATTACACTGTGGTCTCTTTCTCAATTAAAGAAAGCTGCACTTGAGTAGCTATATCTTTCCACCTCTAGGTGCATTCCTTGAACAATTCGATTGCCTTTTTCTCCATATTCTACAAGGACAGACGGTCAAAAGCTAAATCTATGATATGCCAATATTGACTAATGAAGTCACGGGCCATATCACTCCAGGACTGAATGTAGGTCCTATCCAACTGGCATACAACCTATTAACAGAATCAATAAAGCTATCTTGAAACACATGCATTAATAGTTTCTCATTGTTAACATGGGTAGCCATCTTTTGACAGTACGTAGTAATGTGGTTCTTTGGACACTTTGTACCATCATATTTTTTAAACTTTGAAAACTTGAACTTTAGAGGAATATAAACATCTGGGACTAAACAAAGCCCAACAGCATCCACGTAACCATAAAAACCAATTCCCTCTACTGCTCGCAACTTCTCCTCCAGCAAACTAATCTTCTTGTCAGCTAACGATTCAACCACTTTTGCCTTTAATTTTTTCTTTTTTTTTTTTTGGATCATCCAAATCACGGACCTGGATTGGCTCCACCACTTTTTTAATAAATACAAGCTTTATATAGCTCTGGTAATGCCTTGGGTTTGAAGCTAATGACATTTCGAAGTTTGTATACCCTATAGGGTATGTGAACTCCTATAGTGGTGCATTTTATGTGGACTGGGCTTGACATGGCCCAAAACTAGGAGGATATAGACGGTCAGTCACCTCCTGTAATAGATGGTCTTGTTGACTAATATTTTCTTCTATGTCTTTCCCTTTGTTTAACTTGTTCAAAAGATTCAGCATCTTACTCAACTCTACTTCAAGCTTCTATTGAGCTTTTTCTTTCTTCTTAAGACAATTAAAATTTTTTTGTGCCATCCGTCTGGTTCGAGCTTTTGTATTGTATTGGTAAATGGAGTTCTTACTTGGTGGAGCTATCCTTAAACCTTGAATATCATAACTACATTATCAAAAATGCTATGCTTTGTGTTTGTTATTTCAATGCATGAATGGAATGTACATTTCTATGGATGAAATCTAATATGTGACAAATATTCCTTATATGAAAATGATGCAAATGCACAATGTTAAATATGATAATGATGCATGACATGATAATGCAAATGCACAAAGTCAAACAAACAAAATGGTTAGATAATCAATATATCACACAAATTGTTTCTTGTTGTGTTCTAACTTTGGGTTACATCTATCAACAGGCAGAAAGGGCACTATCTTAAGGTTAGCCTCTTAAGTGTAAATTATATGCAGAGTTAAGTGATTTTGACCAATAAAGATTCTCAAATTATTTTTTACATCATTGTCTATCAAAAACTAGTAAGACACTTCAATCCCTACCTATTACATGCTACCAACGGAAAAGATTCAATTTGAGTGGGAGTATTTCGCTAGCCATTATGAAATTATCATCTCACCAGAGCATAGGTAATTTCTTCCCTCCTAAGAAGGACAAAGCTTGGGTATAAAGCTCATGTAATGCAAATGCATGTGATAATATGCTGAAGGAACATAAAATTTTCAACCCCAAAAAATCAAATGAGAGACAAAAAAGGAAAAATGTTAGTAAACAAATAATTACAATTTAAAACCAATAGACCAAAGGATAGGATAAATTTAAAATTTACAGCTCGACTCTCTAGTAGTCCCCAATAGCGTCGTCAAACTATCATGACATATAGATCCGTAAATTTATAGCTAGATTTAACAAGAAAAGTCACCACTAATCTTTTTTCCTTGGTGTGATTGGCCACTTAATAAATTTATCCTCTTAAAGAGCTCCTAAGCTTGACTAATGATCCCAAAAAGAACAGGTTCTGATCTACTAATTAGAATAAAGTTCGACAGTTCGGTTACATATAAGGAAGGTTATAGCACTCTCACATGCTCATCTAAAAAATGGTACCATTTTATTTTAAATTATCAAAAAGTCTTGATTCTAATGGTTTAAAATTTTAATGTTGAATATCCAAAATAACTTTTAAGATTCTTCATCAATCTAGAAGAATTCTAAAAAATATTTTCTCACCTCAAGAATATTCAAGAATCCCATTTGTTTTCTTGAAAAGGCTCCGTCGTCAAAAAAAAGTTTAATCAATTTTTTATTTAGTTTTATTTTTATTGAAAATATATCTAATTCATCCACCATTTAGGCCAAAATTAGAAATATTTTCTCACGTAAAACTTTCATAAATAATTAACCATTTGTGATTGCTAAAAATTTTATCATCGAGATTTGTTTTTAGTTTTAATAGTTTTATTTTTAAATTTTCTACCATTTAAGCCAATCTAAAAATTATTTTTTTTTTTTTTTATCTTTGGAAAGAAAATAATATAACAATTATTTTTATTGAAATTTCATTTAAATTTACCATTTTAAAATTTTAAGATTCTCATCTTTGGATAATTGTCAAATATTTTCAACCTAAAAAAAATTTTTATTTGAAAAAGGATACAATTACTCTTGTTGAAATTTAATCTAAATTATTTCACCATTTGGGACAAATTTAGAGAAATTCCTTACCTAAAGATTTCTTAGAAAATTTACCATTTGAAATTTTTAAGAATCTCATCTTTGGATAATTAGTATTTAAATCTAAAACTTTTATTAACATTTTTTATTTTTTATTTTTTTATTTTTCTCTTTTTTTAATTGAAAATAAATGTTAATTATTATTATTAAAACTTTATCTAAATTATTCCACCATTCAGATCAAATTTAGAAAAAAAATTCTCACTTAGGAATTTTATATAAATTTACCATTTAAAATTTTTAAAAATTTCATCACTGGATAATTATTATTTATTCTCAAAAAAATTATTTTATTTATTATATTTTTTTATTTTTTCTAAATTCAATCATGTAAAAATACTTTAAAAATAAATAAAATAAAATAAAATAAAATACCAAACAGGATTGGCTCGACTCAGCGGCTGTGGCATGGTTTGGCTTCAGGCAAGAACAGTGTTTGTAATGACGTAGCTTACGGCTCGACTTGGATCAAGCCAATGATAGGTCCACAAGTCGAAGGCAAGTCGAGCGCTCGGGTCAGGTCAACTTGAACAAAAAACACACGAATCCTAAGGCATTTACCTCAAAAACGACGTCATTTTTGGGATAATATAAAAGACTGAATTCTCTCTTTTTTCCTTCAGATTTTCCTTCCCATCTCTCTCACCTCTTTTTTTTTCTCTCCCTTGCTCTCTAAAATTAATGAACTCTAGTTGAATTTTTCACTGGATTCTAGAAACCTTACCGAAATTTGGGTTGAGTCATTGGATGTTCGTCAAAAGTTTATCGGTTTCTAGAAAACTAATGTCAAAATCTGAAAAATTCGTCAGAATCTAAAAATCTCACTAGAAAGTTGCCTAAAAATTCAAATGTCATTGTAAAATTCAATCACAAACTAAAAATTTTTTCAAAAAGTTCCCAAAAAAAAAACTACATTTTAACCCAAAACAATTTTTCAAAATTTTTTTATCGCTTTCTGGCTTCCCTTGCATGATTTCCTTTCTGCATTTCTGTGTCTGTGTGTCTTTGATCTTTGTTTTCCGTGTGTATCCCGGTAGGCTTGATTAGGGTTTGTATTTACAAGCTTAAATCCAAAGAACCCTATGCCTAAAAGGACTTCCAATTCCCTTTAAATTCTCTTTCCAAACTTTAATTCAATTCTAACTAAAAAAATCCACCTCAAACTCTTCAATCCAACTAAAACCCAACCACTTATTTTTTCTTTCATTTTTTTTATTTTTATTAATAAAAATAAAAATCAAGCAGATCCCCAGACAGATAGAGGTGTCTACAATAAGTAAATGGTTCACACATGTAAAATGTCTCAAAAGAGTTTTTACTTAGTGTAGGTAGCTTTAAACTTACATTCTATCCTTATATGTATGTTTCTCTTTGTCATCAAACAATTGAATTTGTCTATTTTATGTTTTAATTTGCATATTCTTTTTAAAACAGTTTGGTGCTAAATTTATTAATATCATATGTTTTATCTTTTGCATCGGATGTTAGTGTTATGAAGAAGTAATTCATTTGCTAAATTTGCTATTTTCTTTCTAATGCTATTTTATTGATGAATCTTCAGCTTTATTTAATAAGCTATTTGGAAATTATGGAGAGATAATCGATTCTGTAACATTATAAAAAATCAATACACGAGTCAACCTCATTGTTTTGGATTTCTTACATCTGCAAACTTATATGTTATCGAAAAGGTCATTGAAGACAACCATGTCATCCATGAAAAACTGGTAGTAAATTATGTTTACAATATACCAAAAATAAGGATACAATAAATTCTATACAACTTTTTTTAGATAATGCTATAATTATGTTTTATTACTATTAATATTATCTTACACCTAACATCTCTCCTTCTCTTAATGTAGTGACAACCTACTCTAAAACTTATATTGCCACTCTTCAACTTGATTCTCACATAGCAAGTTTGTTTTTCTTTTTTTTTTTTTTTTGCTTGAATAATTTGGTTCTAAATTTGTTTTTGAGTTCCAATTTTCTAATGTTATCAAGGAGTGGATTCGTTATTTAATAGGTGATCTTAACTTAATATTTCATATAATTTAAACTTAACTACTTCTTCTATTTTCTTTATAATTGCTTAAAGTATCCTAAAATAGTAAAATCTTTTTCAAAAACTATTTCAAAAGGAATTATTTTCACAAAGTGTGTGTGAAAATTATATAAATTATGTAATAGAATCATGGAAATTTAATGTTTCAAGTTATTTTTGGTTATTTATCAATGGCTTGAGGACCCAACATATCATAATACCACTTTATCATGGAACATTATTCATGGCAAGATGCAAGTCCAAAAGAAAGAATGTTCTTACCATAAAAAATAGGAAATGGTATAATTAAGCAAGATACATATAGGTCTTTAAGTTACTATATTGCATTGGGCAATTTGAAACTCAAAAGATGTAAAGGTAATTGTGAAAATTTGAACAGCCTATGTTGTTTTGTTGATTTAGTTCTTATGTTAGAGTGTTGCTAAAATATTTGAGCTATTGAGATCTTAATTTCTTCTTTATGATGGTATTTGATTATTTTTTATTGTTGTTTGGACCAAATCCAACTTTAACTTTTGGATAAAAAAATCTTTTCTAATCATCTAACATTTATGTATACAATTGATTTATTTGCCAGAATCCAATTTAAACTCTATATGTAAATGTATTATATTTTAGTTAAATGATTTTCGACAACGGGTTGCTATGTTATTATCATTGAATGACATGCTATGTTAGCCATTATATATTAACCAAATGACTCCTGTAGTGAAGCAAGGTTTTCTAACTAGTTTATTTTAAAAGGGGGTATTAGAAAAAAGTGCTATCTATCACAAATTTATATTACTTGATACCATAAAAAAAGTTTTTACTAGAAAAGAAATGATAGGTTAGAAAATTATCATGAAGGCAATCATTTTCACCTTATTAACCTTACTACAAACCTTAGTAATCTTTTTCTTTCTCCTTATCCAAGTGCACTCAATCCCCCACTCCCACCCTCCATTCTTTTTCCTTTTCGTTTCCCTTTCTAAAAAACCTATCCTTTATTGCAAGGTTTAGGGTTTCAAATTCTATACTACAAGAAAATAGGTCTTTAGCGGTATTTTTTTTTTCATGTTTAGTGGCGTTTGTCAACACGTCTAGATCCATTGACCTATCGCTAGACATTATCTTAATGAGTCATCACCAATCTTTTTTTTATTTAGGTGCGATTGGCTACCTAACTAAATCTGTCCATTTTTTAAAGAAAAATCTTAAGTTTGATTTAGATATCTTTAAAAGGTAGATTCAACATGTAAGAAACCAAAACTAGGTCCAAGAGTATGATTACTATGAAAAACATTATAGCACCCCCACAACACTCATCAATTGATGGTACCAGCTTGATTTTGTATTATCTTTTGAGCCTTAAAAATCTTACTAGATAGTTAATTATTGAAAATTATTCTTAATTTACTCCAATACTTTTGGCAAAAAATTAAAAAAAAAAATTTCACCTCAAGAGTATATAAGAAAACTATTGTTTCTCTTACAGGGGCTCCATCGTCGGATTATTTAACATTAAGAAAGAATTCCAAGAAAGAAAAGAAAAAAATAATACTTCAACTTTTTGTAGAAATCGTTTTTCTTCTTTTAAAAAAAAAAATTTATGCATTTATTCAAGTAAAATTGATACTTTCAACTTTTTCTTAAAAAAACATCTTTTGAAATTTTTCTTTTCAAGGAAAATTGATACTCTTGACTTTTCCTCAAAAACATCTTTTGAAATTTTTATTTTTAAAGACAATTGATACTGTCAATCTTTTTTCGAAAATATTTTTTGAAAATTTCATCTTTAAAGAAAATTGATACTTTCAACTTTTCTTTAAAATATTTTTCTTGAAATTTTATTTTTAAGAAAAACTAATACTTTCAACTTTTCCTCAAAGCAGTTATGAAATTTTTATTTTCAACGAAAATTGATAATTTTAACTTTTCCTTAAAGTATATTTTTAAAATTTGATCTTCAAGAAAAATTGATTCTTTCAACTTTTCTTAAAATATTTTTTTTGAAATTTGATCTTTAAGAAAATTTGATACTTTCAACTTTTCCTTAAAGTATTTTTTTAAAATTTTTAATTTTTTAGAAAAATTGATACTTTCAACTTTTTCTTAAAGTATTTTTTTTTAAATTTCATCGTCAAGAAAAATTTATACTTTCAACATTTCTTTAGAGTATTTTTCAAATTTTTTATTTTTAAGAAAAATTTATACTTTCAACTTTTCCTTAAAGTATTTTTTTGAAATTTGATCTTTAAGAAAATTTGATATTTTGACTTTTCCTTAAAGTATATTTTTTTGAAATTTGATCTTTAAAGAAAATTGATGCTTTCAACTTTTTCTCAAAGTATTTTTTTTTAAATTTGATCTTTAAAGAAAATTGATACTTTCAACTTTTTTTTAAAGTATATTTTTTTAATTTTTTATTTTAAAAAAATCATTGGAAACCCAAAGAATGTTTAATTAAATAAATAAATGATTTCAATTTAATCAATAAATAATAAGCAAAAAAATATAATAATAAATAATAAATAGATAAATAAAAAAATAAAAAAATCTTAGAGCAACTCGATTGGGCCCGAATGGGACGCAACTCCAGAGACAGACGCGGCTGAAGCGGCTTGGTGTGTAGCTCAGCTCGACGACTCAGTAGGGAGGAATGAATGGGTTGGCAGGTCAACACGTTGTGGGTCGAGTCGGATCCTGGGCGACACGTAGATCCAATCCACTTTTAGTGTCTCAAAATAACATTATTTCACATTGGTATAAAAGGTTCGGGTTTCCTTCTTTTCCTCAAATGCTTCCTTGCTCTTTCTCTCTTCCTTTTTATTTCTCAATCTAGGCAATTTTTGGTATTTGTTTTTCGTCGAATACCACTGAAAAACTCATTGATTTTTAGGCTTATCCCCGAATTCTAGAAATAAGTCACCGAAAACTAGGAATTCTCATCGAAAAGTTGTCAAAAAATTCAAGTTTTCGTTGAAAAATTCACTAGATTCTGAAATTTCTAGAAAACACAAAAAAATCTCCAAAAAAAAACCTCTTTCACCAATCAAAACAATGATTTCCTAGAAACCTCCTACTAAAAACTAAAGCTTCTTTAAAAAAATTTTTTTGATTCTAATTACTCGCTTATTTTTCCTTTTCTCTTTGTATTTCTGTTATCATTGGGGGTTTATATAAGGGTCGTGCATAAGATTCAAAAATCAAAATCCCCTCATTTATTTATCCTCATTTTAAAAAAAAAATCCTTTTATGATCCCTGTTTCAAAATATAAACCCCCAATCTTAGAATTTCATTAGGACTAAAACTTTATTTTTACTTATTATTTTTTTTATTAACCCTATTTGAAGTTCACTGAAAAACTTGATTCCAAAAATGGGTGTCTACAGTTGTCTCTCTTTACATATTTTTTGTGAAACTGAGATTATGCAAAGATATGGACACCATCATGATCTTATTCAAGAAAAAGAACAAGCCAAACCAATATGAAGTTTGAAGATAAAAAAATTCAGATTGAACCATAATACAAGATGAACGACTTGGACTAAATCGAAAAAAGATTTGACGTAAGCCGAAATTCATTAACATAATGACTTGGATCAAACCAAAGTTTGAAATAAATACCTTGGAGTGAACCAAAGAAGAAACTGGCACAGGCCGAAATCCAAAACAAAATGACCTAAATTGAACCAAAGTCTGAAATAAATAACTTGGACTAAACTGAAGAAAGATTTGGCATAAGTTAAAATCCAAAATAAAATGACTTGGACTAAACCGAAGAAAGATCTAGCATAAATAACTTGGATTGTACCGAAGAAAAATCTGTCATATGTCGAAATCCAAAATAAAATGACCTAGATTGAACCAAAAAAAGATTTGGAATAAGCCAAAATCTAAAACAAAATGACCTTAATAGAATCAAAGTCTAAAATAAATCACTTAGACTAAGGCAAAGAAGGATCTAGAGTAGGTCGAAATCCAAAATAAAATGACCTAGATTGAACCAAAGTCTGAAAAAAATAACTTGATTTGAGCTGAAAAAAGATTTGACATAAGTCAAAATCTGAAAATAAAATGACCTAGATTGAACCAAAGTCTGAAATAAATAATCTGAACTAAGCTAAAATACAATAGTATAGGTTATATCAAAAATTTAAAATGACTGCCACTTCATTCTTGAAAATTTCAATCAGTTGTGATGTCGAAACATCTTTCTATAAAAATAAATTTCATGACATGCATACACAAAATGCTATGCAATGCTAATTTTCTCTAAAGTGTATACATGAAATGTTATGAGATGTCGAGCTTATCTGATTATGGTAAAAAGATTTTCAAGCTCTTTTTTATTTTCATTTACTTGCCCATTATGGATCTTTTAACTTCTGAACATGTTTGGTTAAAGAATCAAATTATCATTGTCTTTTAGTTACGACCAAACTGAGATCAACATTTCACTAAGTTCCTCTTACCTTCATTTCATTTGCCCATGCCACTCTTAGCTTTTTAGAGTAATGAAGAGAATTTCCATATCATTATTTTTTCATTCATTATTATTTCAAAATAACGACAGATGTAAAGTAATTGCACATTTCTTTTGACCCAGGTGAAGGGGCAGATTAAAAAAATTAGAAAAATAAAAAAAGTCAGTGTTGACATAAGGAAAGAAATGGATTTTATTGACTGAATGGCACTGAGTTACAAAGATGGGCTAGAGTGGGCTATTAGATAATCATGATCAAAATAACCTAGAGTTCTACTAAAAACCATCCGACTGAAGTCCTTGATCCTTTCGAGTTCAGTAAATCACACTTGCTCCTTACGTTATGAGAGTGCTAACTTGACCTTTTGTGCTACCTTTTTTGGTTTTCAACTTAGATATCATTTCTTGACTCACACTACCCTTTGGGGGTTTTCAATTTGAGCCCTATTTTTTTTTTGTTTTTTATTTTTTTAACTCAAACTGCCCTTTATGGGTTTTCAATTTGAGCTTCTTTTTTTCTTTTTTTTTTAACTCAAACCACCCATGGTGGGTTTTCAATTTGAGCTCTTTTTATTTTTAAGAGAAATACTTCTTCACAATTTTTTTTTAACTCAAAGCACCCATTGTGGGTTTTCAATTTGAGCTCTTTTTATTTTTAAGAGAAATACTTCTTCACAGCATTTAAATTTATTAGATTAGGCAAGTCTTCTCCATCTGTTTCTATCAGGATTAAAGCTTCTCCTAAGAACACTTTCCTGACAACATACAGACCTTTCCAATTTGGAGTTAATTTTTCTCTATTATATGTTGACCTGAGAGAATCCTTTTCAGAACCAACTCTCCTTCATGAAAACATCAAGGTCGAATTTTCTTGTTGTGTGCTCCCATGATTCTCTTTTGATATAATTGACCATGATATAATGTTGTCAATCTTTTCTCTTCAATAAAATTCAATTGCTCGTAACATTCTCAGATCCATTCAACTTATTTCAAATCAACTTCTCTTAGTACTCTTAAAGAGGGAATTTTTACTTCCACTGGTAACAGGGCTTCCATCCCATAGACCAAAAAAAATAGGTTGCCTTAATAGAGGTTCGTACTGATGTTCGATAAGCATGCAAAACAAAAAATAACTTTTCATACCAATTTTTATAGGTCTCAATCATTTTTTCAATAATCTTTTTAACATTCTTGTTTGCTGCTTCTACTACCCCATTCATTTTCGAACAGTAGGGTGCCAAGTTATGATGCTTGATCTTAAACTGGGCACATATCTCTTTCATCATCTTACTATTAAGATTCTTGATATTATCTAACATAATTCTTTTTGAGAGCTTATATTTGCATAATACTTTTTTCTTGATGAACTTACACACCACCGATCGAGTCACACTGGCATATGATGCAGCTTCAACCCATTTAGTAAAATAGTCAATCATTATAAAAATGAACCTATGTCCATTTGAAGCCTTCAACGCGATGGGTCTAATAACATTCATGCCTCACATCAAAAATGGCCATGGGAGTGCTATAACATGTAAGGCATTTGGAGAGGCATTATTTTATCTGCATAGATTTAGTATTTATGGTATTTTTTAGCATAATCTATGCAGTCACTTTCTATAGTCGACCAGTAATACCCTGCCCTCATAATTTTTTTTACCATCATAAGGCCACTTTCATGAGCTCCAAAATTCCCATCACGAACTTCTTCCATGATCTTTCATGCCTCTATTGCATTCACACATCTTAGGAGAACTAGATCCCGATTCCTCTTATACAAAATATTCTCGTCAAGGAATAAACCCATGGCCAATCTCCTAATGATCTTTTTGTCATTTTCAGTCGCATGCTCTAGGTATTGTTAACTCTTTAGATACTACAAAATGTCATTATACTAAGGCTTCCCATTAACCTCCTCTTCGATATTTGAATAATGTGCTGAAAATTCTCTCACATCAAGCTTAATGGGTTGAATTTCAATCTTTCTCTTCACCTTGATCATAGTTGTCAATATGGCAAAGGCATTAGCAATTTGATTATCTTCTCTAGATAGATGTTCAAATTGAACCTTTTTAAACTATTTAACCAAGTTAGTGACATACTTGTGCTATTTAATCAGCTTTGCATCTTTTGTTTCACATTCTCCTTTCAACTGGTAAATAACCAAGGCTAAGTCTCCATAGGCTTCTAATACTTTGATTTTTCTTTCAATTGCAACTTGTAAGCCCATAACACAGGTTTCGTGTTCAACCACATTATTAGTACAGTTGAAGTTCAATCTTGCTATAATAGGGATATAATTTTTTTCTAAAGATATCACGATCACCCTAATTTCAGGTCCTAAGACATTTACAGCTCCATCAAAGTACATTTTTCAAGATTGTTCAATAAATTGTTCCTTATCAACTTGAGCAACAACCATTAGGTCTTCATCCAGAAAATTAAACCTCATCGGCTCATAATCATCAGCAATTTGTTTTGTTAAAAACTTAGCTACAGCACTTCTTTTAATCACTTTTTGAGTTATATAAACGATATCATATTCAAAAAGTATTACCTGCTATCAAACAATTCTTCTAGATAATGGGGATTTTTCGAAAATGTATTTTAAATGATCTAATTTTGTTATGAGCCACATTATGTGGTATAGCATATATTGCTTAAATTGACAAGTCGTCCAAGCCAAAATGCAACACATTTTTTCCTATGAGCTATACTTTAACTGATAGTCAGTAAATTTCTTGTTTAAATAGTAAATAGCTCACTCTTTCTTACTTACTTCATCCTGTTGCCCTAGCACACATTCCATCAAGCTTTCATTCACTGTTAAGTATAGAATCAATGATTTTTTAGGAATAAGTGGTATAAGTGGATTTGATAGATACTTTTTGACCTAATCAAAAGCTTTTTGACATTCACCATCCTATTTTTCAAAGCCATCTCTACGGAGGAGTGCAAAAATAAGATCATATTTAAGAGTGAGCTGGAAAATAAATCGAGATATATAATTCAATCTTTTTAAAAATCTTCGTACCTTTTTTGGTGTGTATGAAGGTGACAGATCTTAGATGGCTCAGATTTTACTAAGATCCATCTCTATTCCTCTTTCACTGACTACAAAAGCCAACAGTTTCCCTGTCTTAACCCCAAATGTGCATTTAGATGGATTCAATTTAAGCTAAAATTTTCTTAACTTCTCAAACAATTTTCTGAGGTTGGCAACATGATCTTCTCCTTCCCTAGACTTTGCAATCATATCACCCACATATACTTCTATTTTTTTATGAATCATGTTGTGGAAGAGAGTTACCATAGCTCTTTGGTAAGTGGCCCTAGCATTTTTCAACATGTAAAGCATTTGGAAACGTATGTATTTTATCTGCATAGATTTGGCATTTATGGTATTTTCTAGCATAATCCATGCAGTCACTTTTCATGGTCGACTAGTAATACCCTGCCTTCATAATTTATCTTGCCATCATATGACCATTTGCATGAGGTCCATAATTCCCATCATAAACTTCTTTCATGATCTTTCTTGCCTTTATTGCATTCACACATCTTAGGAGAACTAGATCCAGATTCCTGTTATACAAAATATTCCCATCAAGAAAGAAAGCCATGGCCAATCTTCTAATGATCCTTTTATCATTTTCAGTTGTATGTTCTAGGTATTGTTGATTCTTTAGATATTGCAAAATGTCATTATACCAATGCTTCCCATCAACCTTCTCTTCGATATTTGAATAATACGTTGGAAATTCTCTCACATCAAGCTTAATGGGTTGAATTTCAATGTCTATCTTTCTCTTGATCATAACTGCCAATATGGCTAGGGCATCAGCAATTTAATTATCTTCTCTAGGTAAATATTCAAATTTAACCTTTTTAAACTATTTAACCAGATCAGTGGCATACTTGTGGTATTTAATTAGCTTTGCATCCCTTGTTTCCCATTCTCTTTTCAACTGGTAAATAACCAAGGCTGAGTCTTTATAGGCTTCTAATAATTTGATTTTCTTTCAATTGTAGCTTGTAAGCCCATAACACAGGCTTCGTATTTAGTCACATTATTAGTGTAATTGAAATTCAATCTTACTGTAATGAGGATATAATTTCCTTTTAAAGATATCAAGATTGCTTCAATTCCATGTCCTAAAACATATATAGCTCCATCAAAATACATCTTTCAAGAGTGCTTAGTAAGCTTTTCCTCATCAACTTGAGAAACAACCATTACATCTTCATCTGAAAAATCAAGCCTCATCAGCTCATAATCATCAGCAGCTCATTCTGTCAAAAACTCAGCTACGAGACTTTTTTTGATCGATTTTTGAGTTACATAGATGATATTGTATTCAAAAAGCATTACCTGTCATCGGACGATTCTTTCAGATAACGAGAATTTTTTGAAAACATATTTGAGAAGATTTAATTTCGCTATAAGCCATGTAGTGTGGTATAGCATATATTGCATAAGCCAACGAGTTGTCCAAGCCAATGCGTAGCATATTTTTTCCAATAAGGTGTATTTTGACTCATAGTCAGTGAATTTCTTGCTTAAATAGTAAATAGCTCACTCTTTCTTGCTTATTTCATCTTGTTGCTCCAATATACATCCCATCGAGCTTTCATTCACTGTTAAGTATAGAATCAACAATTTTTCAGGAATAAATGGCACTAGTACAGGTGAAATTGACAAATACTTTTTGACCTTGTTGAAAGCTTTCAGACATTCACCATCCCATTTCCTAGAGCTATCATTATGGAAGAGTTTGAAAATAAGATCACATTTAAAAGTGAGTTGAGAAATGAATTAAAATATATAATTTAATCCCTCTAAGAATCCTCATACCTCTTTTAGTGCGCACGGAGGTGATAACTCTTGGATGGCTTGGGTTTTATCAATATCCACCTTTATTCTTCTTTTACTTACTACAAAACCCAATAACTTCTTTGTCTTAGCCTCGAATGTGTATTTAGATAGATTTAATTTAAGCTGAAATTTTTTTAATCCCTTGAACAATTTTTTGAGGTTGGCAACATGATTTTCTCTTTCCCTAGACTTCGTAATCATATCATCCACATACACTTCTATTTCCTTATGCATCATGTCATGAAAAAAAGTTACTATAGCTCTTTGGTAAATAGCCTCAGTATTTTTCAACCCGAAAAGTAGCACTTTGTAGCAAAATGTCCTCCACATAGTTACAAAAATAGTTTTCTCCATGTCATCTCTAGCCATATTGATTTGGTTATACCCTGAAAATCCATTCATAAAAGAAAATATGAAATGTTTAGTTGTGTTGCCTACCAAAGTGTCGATATGAAGCAAGGAAAAGTTATCATTTGGGCTTGCCTTGTTCAAATCTTGATAATCAACACACATGCAAACTTTTTCATCTTTCTTTGGTACTGAAACTATTTTTGCTACCCATTTTGGATACTTAATCACCTCTAAGAAACCTGTATCAAACTATTTTTTCACTTTTTCTTTGATCTTCAATAATATTTCAGGCTTCATTCATCTTAATTTCTATTGCACTGGCTTACACTCTAACTTTAAAGGCAACTTATGCTTGGTAGGACCATGCAAAGATGTCCACATATTCACAAAGCAATTTTTTTAATCTTTGCCTATCATTCAGGGGTAATGACATATCCATTTTAATTTCTTTTTTATTATTATCATCTCCTAGATTTATTAATTTTGTATTTTTCTAGTGAGGTTCAATTGGTTTCTTCTCTTGTTCTATCAATTTTACAAGGTCAAGAGATAAAATGTTATCATTTGAGTCCTCTTTATGATCAAGTTCACTAGTATAGATTAAATTTTTGAAGTCAAACCCTTGGTTACTATCGTGATTATCTTCATATTTATTGTTTAGATACTTGAAAGTAAGTAAAAATGAGAATTATCAGCAAGATGTATGGGATGAAAATTAGAGAATGGAAAAAAGAAATTAAAATGCATCACATCAATCTTCTTATTGAAATGAATAAATGGCCCATACATAAAAGTATCCTAGTACTTTTGGGTAGAAGCACAAAAGTTTTATGCACTACATTACTTTTGGAAAGATTCACGGACAATAGGTAACTCTATGATCTTTCAATTCTTTAACTTTAAACCTTGCAGGGTTAGATACACTAACAACTCTTTATCTTAACTATCAAACGCCTTTTCTTCCACCATTTGAATTGTAAGTTCGAAAAAGGATTCCTCCAGTCCCACATCCTAGTTATCATTTTCAAGATAAATACATCCCCATGATCGGAAGGTGTCATAAAGATAAGGAATAATCATCTTTTCTAATTTCAGCTCTTATCCTTTAAACTTGGCCATCCTTTTCTGTTTCTTATCTTTTATTAGCTTCTCCTTATCCATCTTTGTAGGCTTGTACCCCAAGCCCAACCCTTCTTAGTTGTTGATTACAACTGGTAGCTTCTGAATTCCTTGTTGCTTCTTTCTTAGTTATTTTCGAGATGCCACCCTTTCCCAGTCGTCTACTTAACAACCATCTTGTTAGCGACTGACAATTATGGTGCATACATCCTAAAGCTTTCACCAACATAAGTTGTATTAACAAGCTCAAAAGATCTATAAAAACATTCTATAACTTTATTTGTAGCTTTCACATATAAAGTATTTGTTGGTTGAATCACAAGCAAATCTTTTTTTTTTACACACACGCCAGTTTTCCCTTAACAATGAACTTTATTTTTTGGTGCAGCGAGGATGATAGCGCTCACTATATGGATCCATAGCATACCCAGTAAATAACTATATGATGGTGAAATATCCATCACTTAAAACTTGACATTAAAATTATATGGCTCGATCTGTAATTGTATTTCAATATCACCTACCACCTCTTACCTAGCTCCATCAAAAGCTCTAACAATCATGTGGTCAATTTTCATGTAAGACATGTCAATGGGCAATCTAACCAGGGTGGACCTAGGCATCATGTTAATCGTAAAGCCGTTGTCAATAAGAACCTTTGCCATTGTATGGCTCTTACATCTAACCGTAATATGAAGAGCCTTAATGCTTTCTCTTTTCTTTGGAGAGATCTCATCATCATTAAAAGTAATGTAATTTAAGACTATCAGATTCCCTGTAAAGTTATCTACGTATTCCATAGATACATTATGGGATACATACGTTTGATTCAAAACCTTTAATAAAACATTATGGTGAGGCTCTGAATTCAGCAACAGTGATAAAAGTGAAATCTTAGCTGGCATTTTGTTTACCTGTTTCACCACACTATACTTGCTCTGTTTGATTAACCTCAAAAACTTATAAGCTTTTTTTTCAAAAATGGATTTTTGGTACTCCTAACTTAACGTTGCCATAGAATCTTTCCTATTCCCTTCTTCCTTTCTAACTTTTGCTTTCTCTTTCCTAGCCTTTTCTAATGTTTTTAGAAAATAACACCTTTCACTCTTAGTCTTGCTGCCTACACTGGTTATGTTTGCAGTATCAAAATTGCTCAACATATCTTCCTCATTTAATCCTAGCATTACAATATCACAATTGTATTTTCATAGGACCACTTTATTGCTCTGGTATGGGAAAGGACTAAGGATTTTGAAGGTTATAATCAGTTTAAAGATGGGTTGATTCTCAACTGGTTTTGGCTTCTTATAACATATTATCATTGGTTTTGGGGCTAGCCTTGGAACCTACTTGACGGTGGATATTTTTATATTCATCGAGCTCTCTTCATTTTTATAAAACTCAACTTGGACTGAATCCATTAACTACGATAATACTTGACGAAACTAATCACAATCTTTGATTGAATGCCTTATGGCTCTTTTATGATATTTACACCTTTAAATAGGATTATACTCTTTACAATAATTACGTGGATCTATTGGGTACAACATTTCTACCTCGAATAAGGCATTAAACTCCTTGGCTAAAAGGGTCTTGATCTCCTTTACTTTTCTTTTGATTTGACTGGCTTTATCTTTACATATGACATTAATTGCTGCTCTAATATGGGTTGGCAAATTATTACCATTGACATTAGGTCCCATTTCTTCTTCAAAGCTTATCAAATTTTTTTTATCAAGTTTTGTACCTTGTGTTTCATAAAGATGCAGTTCTTAGTGGAATGACCTGTAACCCCATAGTGGTAATCATAATAAGCATTTGGGTCATACTATTTAGGGAAACGTAGTTTCACGAAATCTACAATGACAAGGGCTACTAAATTTTTCTCCACGAGTTGTAAGAGTAGGTTTACATAAGGCATGGGGATTGAGATAAATGAGACCTTTTCTTGATTGTTTCATAGTCTCCTTAAATTACTTGGCTGGGTATTTGGTTTAGAGGTAAATCTTGGTTGGGGTATGGCAGATGAGCTGTATATGTGAACGAGTGGTTATTGTTGAAGTATGGATCGATAAACCTGCCGGTATGATGGTTGATATGGGTAATGGGAAATGACTACTTAGGCTGGATACATGGGCTGGTTATAAAAAGAAACATAATCTTTAAACTGTTGGCCCTCATAACTTATAGCATGAGGTTCTCCTTCTTTCTTCTTAGGTGGGTCACTTTTTTTTACACCTATCATCTATCCTCCATCTAGTTTGCCATTCTTAATGGTGTTTTCAATCATCTCGCTTGAGATCACCATATCATTAAAATTTTTCATAGCCTTTCCTATTAATTTTTCATAATATGAGGCTTAAGTGTATTGACAAAAAGCACTGTTACCTATTTCTTTGTGAGAGGTGGTTGGACTTAAAAAGTAATATCTCTCCATCTTTAAGCGTATTACTTGAAACTTTCTGTGGTTTTCTTCTCTATACTTTATAAAAAGAAGCAGTCGGGTGCTAAGCCCATTATGTGTCTATATTGGGTTGCAAATGCTTTTGCCAAATCATTCCAAGAATGAACACGGGCTCAATCTAACTGCACATACCATCTAACTGCGGAGGTTGTAAGGCTATCTTAAAAAACATGTATCAGTAATTTCTCGTCATGAGCATGGATGGTCATTTTGCGACAATACATAGTAATGTAGGTTACTAGGCATTTAGTCCCATCGTATTTTTCAAATTTGGAAACTTTAAACTTCGGTGGGATAACCACATCTAGGACTAAACATAATTGGGCTATGTCCATAAAGCCAAAATAATCCATTCCTTCGATAGCTTGAACTTTTTCCTTTAAAATATTTATTTTTTGTTGGGAGCTTAATTCTTTTATTTCCTTAGAGGTTTTTATTTTCAACTTCTCTTTCTTTTTGAAGTCATTGAAATTGGGAACTTCGATTGGGTTTGATACCTTTACCCCAAAGGTAGGGTTAGTGCAATTACTATATGGTGCTTCATGGTAGGTGTCAGCATATGCCCCAGAAAATGGCATTGTGGGGCTTGTGTCTCTTAAGAAGATTGACCTTGATTTGGTCCAAACCCAAAAAGGTATAAAAGATCCACAATGTCTTGTCTTTCATTCGAATTGAGGGTCTCTTCTACTATCTTACCTTTATCTAACTTTTTTAGCATTTCCATCATCTTAGCCAACTTTTCTTTGATATCTTCTTGAGTTTTCTCGATCTTGCCTATACGGTTACTTTATTTTTATTCCATTTTTATCATTTTCGATCGATTATTATACAAGTGACATGCAGGTTGACTTGAATTTGTTGACGGTCGAGCTATCCTTGAACCTTTTAATAGCATATCTCAGAATTAGTAGGTTTATACAATTATCTCATGAAAACCTAAATTGATTATTTTGTTAAATGCAATAAAAGAAAATGCATGCATGCATGCAAAAAAACATTTACCTTGAAATAGTGTTCAACCAAAAAATTTTATTTATTTCAAGAACTCTGTTTACATAGAATTTATCATCCTAAAATTATAACCGTAGAATAGCTTGATCTATTCATACTGATCTCTTACTTTTTTAATGAAAGTCAACAAACACTATCCATGCTTCCTTATTGGGACCACCACTTGCTTCAGTATTTTTGCCTTTTTAACTATTTTTCTTGCCTTATATACCCTTTTGTAAATATTGGTTGTTAAATGCTCAATATACCTCTATCTCTCCAAGTTTTCCCTTTTACCACACAATACTTGGTACGATAATTATATATGCTCTCTGACTAATACAACAATACAATCTTCTTGTTCATTCAACCTTTGTCTCGACCTACTTATGTAATTGTTCAACATGTTATTTTTTGTTTGCACTTAGGTACTTTATTCCTCCAATTTAGCATATTCTTGCTTCAATCGCTCATTCCCATCAGTCAGCTCAACAATTCTTATCTTTTTTACTTTTACCTTCATACACAACCTCTTTTATTCTTGATGTAACTCCGTTAGGTCTTTAATAGTTGTATGGCATTCTCTAACAATCTTGCAAACTTTGACTTCTTATTTTTTAGCTCTATCTTTCCACTAATCCTTCTCTTCTTGAAGCTTCTGGATTTCTTACTTTAGCTTATCTTTTTTGGTCTCGAACTCTTTTTTCGCAAGCTCTAATTCTAATGGTATTTCTTCAAGCTTTTCTCCCGTTGGTTGATGAAAATCTTCAGGAGTGAATACGACTTTTTTTCTTATCTTGCTTTACAAACCAAGTACTCATGAATGACTTATCAGTAAAAGGTACAAGACTAACCCTATGGGGTTTTTCCATACTTTAATCACATCATTCATTTTTTAAATGCTTTTGGCTCATTATAAGAAAAATCTAATTGATGAAGTTTATGTCATGAGAATGTACTGCTCTACCCCAAATTATCTTTTCACTAGAAGTGGTATATAACTTGTTACTCCCTATAGACCCAAAAAAGAAACCATGATCTTATCTCCACACTAATATAGCATGGGTTCACGATTCATCTATGGGACCAACCATCTCACCTCAGTGCTCGTTAGCTTTTGTAAGAAAGCTATCCACTTTTTTTATACTTTTGTCCTGACCATTTACTTTAACAAATTTTTTTAATTGGAGCTCGATTACGAAAATAAAGCTTTAAGAATGCGTTTTTCTTACACTCAAAGTGACTTCATCCATGGATACAATAACGATACACAATCTGTGAAATGTCTCACATTTGGCAACAATAACCTAATGATCTAACAATCCCTATCAATATTACCGTTGAAAGGTTATAGCCATTTATCACACTTTCGAAGAAATCAACCACTGCTATTTCAATATAACCCAAAACCTTTGAAAAAATCAACATTTTATATATAGCTAAAGTAAACACATCTAACCCATGCTCTTCGTTGGCAAGTTGTACTAGAAAATCATGAAAGAACTTTCAAGGTAAGTAAACCTACTCTTGTTTCTTCATTGTATGAGAATCCACAATCTCTTTGTTTATGCCCATAGGATGCGTCAAATTCTTACGAAATCCTGATTTATATTTTTTAACATATATCTTGTCAACAACCTTAAGGTACTGACCCAACAAAGTCGAATATTCTTCAATAGTTGATATTATATCAATTTCATTGAAAATGAAACACTTGTATAAAAGATCCTAGAATTGCACTGCAGCTCTAATTAGTTGATTCTCAACATTCATCGCCATAATTGTGCTATATATCCATGTTTGACAAAAATCATCTCATCTTAATGACTCATCTTTTTTCATATATCAACCAAATCCTTTAGATTATTTTATTTAAAGTAGATGGATGTTTTTTGAGACAAGGTAGAAGCATGGCTGACTAGTAGACAATCCCCATCTTTTTGTTGGATTTTTTCAAACTAAACCTTTATCTCGTTTGGTGACTCGCAAAAAATTAATACAGATGAAGAACAAACCAGTCGTTCTGTGAAATCCATGAAAACACTTTTTGTTAAAGATTGTCTTTTCAGGCAAATATTCTTTATGCAATTTTATGATATGAGTATGAATCATGCAAAATGAATAAGAGAAAAGATTAGTACATTGGATAAAAAATATAAATTAATTAATTAAAACATCATACACAATAAAAAAATGAATCCTAAGCTTTTGGTCAATTCTAAATGGTAGGATATGGCTCTATCTATAAGTTAGGCATTTTTAAGGTTTATTATATGTGATTTAAAGGTTGAAATCTAAAGGTTCCCAAATTGCTCCTTACATCATTGTCTATCACAAACTAGTAAAACACCTTAATCTTCACCCGTTACAAGTTACAAGCAAAAAAAGCTTAATTTAAGTGAGAGTATTTCGCTAGGCACTGCGAAGGCATTAAAATCTTACGAAAGCATAGATACTTTACTCCCTCATAAAAGGATGAAGCTCAGGTATAAAGCTCATGTTTACATATGTATATAAATGACATAGTTAGCAAAATAAATAAATTGAATGAATGAATGAATAAAAAATCTTTTACAAAAAATTCAATTTTATTAAGGTTTTGGATAACATAAATTTATCTGCTAGCCTGACTCTTGGCTTATCTCCAATAGAGTCACCAAACTATCATAAAGTTTAGATTCATGAACCTATCGCTAGACATTGTCTTAAGGAGTCGCCACCAATCTTTTTTTTATTTAGGTGCTATTAGCCACCTAACTAAATCTGTCTTTTTTTTAAAGAAAAATTTTAAGTTTGATTTAAGTATATTTAAAAGGTAGATTCAATATATATGAAATCAGAACCATGTCTCAAAGTACGGTTACGTGTGAAAAAAGTTATAACACCCTCACAATGCCCATCAAAGGATAGTATCAGCTTGATTTTGTGTTATCCTTTGAATCTTAAAAATCTTATTAAATAATTAATTATTAAAAATTATTTTTAATTGACTTCAATACTTTTGATAAAAAATTAAAAAAAAAAATTTACCCTCAAGAGTATAAAAAAAAATTACTATTTTTCTTGCAATGGCTCCATCATCGAATTATTTAACATTAAAAAAGAATTCCAAGAAAGAAAAAAAACAATACTTCAACTTTTTCTGGAGATCACTTTGCCTTTATTCAAATTGATACTCTCAATTTTTTCTCAAAAACATCTTTTGAAATTTTTATTTTTAAGGACAATCGATACTCCAAATCTTTCCTTGAAAAATATTTTTTGAAAATTTTATCTTTAAAAAAAATTAATACTTTCAACTTTTTCTTCAAGCATTTTTGAAATTTTTAGTTCTATGAAAAATTGATACTTTCAACTTTTCCTTAAAGTATATTTTTAAATTTGATCTTCAAGAAAAATTGATAATTTTAATTTTTTCTTAAACTATTTTTTTGAAATTTAATCTTCAAAAAAATTTGATACTTTCAACTTTTCCTTCAAGTATTTTTTTTGAAAATTTTAATTTTTAAGAAAAATTGATACTTTCAACTTTTCCTTAAAAGATTTTTTTTTAAAATTTGATACTCAACAAAAATTGATACTTTCAACTTTTCATTAAAATATTTTTTGAAATTTTTATTTTCAAAAAAAATTGATACTTTCAACTTTTTCTTAAAATATATTTTCATAATTTAATCTTCAAGAAAAATTAATACTTTCAGCTTTTTCTTAAAATCTTTTTTTTTTTAATTTGATCTTTAAGGTAAGTTGATACTTTCAACTTTTTCTTAAAGTATATATTTTTTAAAATTTTTATTTTAAGAAAATCATTCGAAACCTAAATAATGTTTAATTAAATAAATAAATTATTTCAATTTAATCAGTAAAAAAATAAACAAAAAATATAATAATAAAAAAAATAAATAGATAAATAAAAAAACATTGGTACAGCTCGACTAGGCTCGAATGGGACGCGACTCCAGAGACAAACGCAGCTGAAATACCTTGATGTGTGGCTCGACTTGACTGCTCAATAGAGAGGAATGAAACGAGTTGTCGACCCAACCCGCTGCGGGTCGGGTCGAATCCTGGGCGACACACAAATCCTGTCCATTTTTAGCATCTCAAAACGAAGTTGTTTCACATTGGTATAAAAGGTTCGAGTTTCCTTCTTTTCCTTATATGTTTTCTCACTCTCGCTATCCTCTTATGTTTCTCACTCTAGGCAATTTTCAATCACTATTTTCCATCAAATACCATCGAAAAACTCATCGATTTTTAGGTTTATTCCCAGATTCTGAAAATGAGTCACCAAAAACTGGGAATTCTTGCTGAAAAGTTGTCGAAAAATTCAAGTTTTCGCTGAAAATTTCATCAAATTCTAAAATTTCCAAAAAATTTTCAAAAAATGCAAAAAAATCTCCAAAAAAAAAAAACTATTTCACCAATCAAAACAATGATTTCCCAGAAAACTCTTACTAAAAACTAAAGCTTCTTCAAAATTTTTTTTTATTCTAATTACTCTCTTATTTTCTCTTCTTGTCTACATCTTTCTGTGATCACTGAAGTTTATATAAAAGTTGTGTACAAGATTCAAAAATCAAACTCCCCATATCTGTTTATCCTCGTTTTAACAAAAAAAAAAATCCTTTTATGATCCCGATTTCAAAATTTAAACCCTCGATCTTAAATTTTCATTAGGATTAAAACTCTATTTTTACTTTTTTTTATTTTTTGTATTTTATTAACCCTATATGAAGTTCATTGAAAAACTTGATTCCAAAAGTGGGTGTCTACAATATTTATAAAAGCCGTTAACATTAAAAGCGTCGACTACACTTGCATCAAGAAATATAACGACATTTTATGAAAAAACACCGTTAAATTTAGTGACGTTTATAATGAAAAACGTCGCTAAATGATCAAATTAAGCAACATTTGTGTTTGAAAGTGCCATTAAATTTGCCGACATTTTCAGACACAAACATCACTAAATTTGATTATTTAGTAACGTTTTCCATTATAAACGTCAATGAATTAATAAATTTACTTTTTTTAATATTTTTCAATACTTATTAATATAATTAAATAAAAAAAGTATTGAAATAAATAAAAATGAATTAAAATTTATAAATTAAATATTTAAATATTAAATACATAATTTTTTGCAATATGTACGTAATTACAAAGTTCAATACTATAACATTTAAGAACATTAATACAAATCTGCCTACATAGATCATTACATTTATGTAAAAGATAGCGAAAGAAAAAACAAGGGAAAGGAGAGCTGCAGGGACTAAACGCCATGTAGTTTTTTCACTTTTGCATCATAATTTTGATTCTGAATAATATTTGAAGCCATGTACAATGGTGACCACCTAGTGTATTAAAACTACTACTAATACAATAGATGAGTCCTAAAGTGACAAAAAAAAATTGAAGATAGCACTATCAGCTTGACCAGAAAAATACCAAATATATCCATTTAATCAGCAAGATGGCGTTGACATCAACTAAATAAACCTTACTTTCCTATTAAGTGAAACAATGCTAGATTATGATATCTGAGACAAGAAATTGAATCCAACAAGATCATAAACAATGAAGGGATATATCTGAGGCGATTTTGAAATGGGATTTTCCAGCTATTTGAACCTAGTTGAGGGTTCGAGAAACATGTTCTGCTAAACCAAAGAGACCCCGAAATTGCTTTATTTTTTGTCTCTGTTTTTCAACTTTGTTTCTCATAAATGGATACAAAAGAATATTTTACAAAAATACTAATAAAACGAATCTAAAGTCAAGCAATGTCAACAAGCTAAGTCTTGTGCCAATTTGTTAAAAGCTAATTAAAGTGGTTACCTTGCAAAACCAAAATCTCCTATCTTCAATTGCAGAGTTGCTCCTTTGGTTGACAGTAGTAAGTTCTGCAAAGTTACAACAAATTTATAAGAAATAAATTGATAAACCAAAAATCTAGTCTTCGTCACATAACAACTATAGTTATTAGATGCTAGTTAATTTCTAAATAGAGACTAGATGCAACAAGAGCAAGTACACTACAAAGCCCTATAAAACTAAAATGTTTGATTCTTTTTTAACTATATAAATTCTCAAAGCAAACAACATGGTTTGCACTAGATATCAATGATCTAACTTCACAGCAAATAACACAATCTAATTAGAAAATCAACATTTATACGATTAAACTATGATAATCAAGCACCACTACCTGTGGCTTTAAATCCCGGTGAATAAGATGTTTTTCTTGAAGAACTTGCAATCCTGCAGCTGCACAAGATAGTCCATAAATTGAGGATTTCAAATTTTTTCAATAAGCGAAATAGCAAATGCAGCTTCATTCCATTAGCAATGTCCCTGCATACACAGAATCTTAGTTAGACCTTTCAATCCCTCGGTTCCTTCACTACTAATCAAGTAGCTGGTCCTTTGTTTATCCTTGCAATCTCGATTACTCTCCATTTCTTGCCTAATCACCTATTTCAATTCAGCCGCAAAACCCATTTCTTTTTTGGCAATACAAGTACAATTAATGTTTAAGACATATATGGAACATTTCAAACAAGATGAAACAAATCCAGAGGGAACTCAAAACAAAATGGCAAAAGAAACAACAAAGCAATGAAGATGCATTTAAGATTTAACCTCGAAGAATAGGTGTTTGTTAATTTCTTAAAACTTTTCCTAACATCATGTACAAATTCTATTAGTCAGACAAGAAGCTTTACCTCTAGAATGGTCAGGAGCTTTTTGAGCAATCCGTAGAGCTTGTCTCTACAGCTTCAGTACTCAAGCATGAAGCAGGAAGTCCTGCAAATCTAAGGAGAAAATCATAACTGATTCTCTTCCTTTTAGAAAAAAAAAAATGCTTCTTTTGTAACTAAATTGCCCAAATGAATCTCAGTTACGTAACTGATTATCTTCAAAAACATTTGCTTCAAAATCTAATGACCGACTTAAACATGGTGTGGAACAAGGTTTAGCCACTTTCAAAAATAAAAAAACTTGGCACTAACTGAAATCACTCTCCTTCAAATTAAGGGGTGAAATCACCGAAAGATCAAATTTAGGGGTTCATTTCCAACTAAAAAAGTATTGGATTTGCTTACAGAGCAAATAAACTCAACTCGAGACAAGGACAGGGAGTGAGTGAATGCTAAGAGCCGAAAGCAAACACTTAGTCCAAACTTGCGAAACTGACACTAACCCTTTTGGGCTGTTCAGCTACCAACACTGTTTGCGAATGCCTGATGATTCTCGTCGTTTGCTAGAAAACAGCATCGAGGCGATAAGGTGGCAGCGACAGCATCGAAAGATGAACGGCAGAGGGAACAGAATTCAGAGAGGTTGATGAAACCGTCTTTGTCGGTGTCAATGTCTTCCATGACACGTTTGAGTTCCTCCTCTGTGTAGCTAGACCCCAATGTTTTCAAGACGTCGCCGAGTTCCGTTACTGAGATCTCGCCATCGTTGTTCGCATCGAATTGGTTGAACACTTTTTGAAGTTGGACCATGTTTTCCTGGGAGACGAAGGACGTTCTTTGGGCGATGTCTAGTTTTATGGTCGACATGGAAGGGGCTGGGACAATTTCAAAATTTTGGGGATTAATTAGAGGCTTTTGTTAGTAATTTTTGTAAAATGGAGGCATTTATTCAAAAACCGTCCTAATAATTTTTATTTTTAAATTTTAATAAATTTTTATAGTTATTTTTCGGTATTTTATATATAAATACCACTAAAATTTAAATATTAATAGCATTTACAACTTCAAACACCATTAATAAATAAAATATATATTTTTTAAAAATAATAAATTTTTATAATAATTTAACAACATTTCATTATATAATCGCTATTATATTTTAAAATTTAGTGAATTTTCAATTGTAAACATCATTAAATTTATAAAAATATTGTAATTAGTGATGTTTGTTTGAAAATGTCGCTAAAAAATAATCTCTAAATGCACATCTAGTGTTAAGAACTCCCTTTTTATGGAAAAAAATGATAAACTAGTAAAGTTACTTGCTTTTCATCTTCCTCCAGACCCCATAATGTTTTGAGAGATTATAATCGATTCTACAGCAAATTTCTTATGTAATGAACCGAATGATGTGCTAATTACTACTACTTATTTAATATTTGGGTAGTTCACTTCAGTAGCTGTAGTTTGCTATCCTAATATTTTGCAATGAATTTTTCTTGATTGATTTTGATATGATTTGAATGGCAACAGTGGATGATGCCACATTTCCATTATTTTTGTTTCCCCTTCCGCACTTTAAAAATTTAAATAAAACTGTGATTAAATGATTCATTTAATGCTGAAATGACTACTTTTGTGCGCTTCAGGTCATGCCCTGGCACTAAATATGATTGCAAGGGGAAATCCAATCGGTTGCAAAGGTACTAATTTTATTCATATGATCTCGCATGTATATTTTTATTCAAGGTTTTTATTCCTATAAGCCACGTTCTTCTTGTACGGTTTTAATTACAATTCAAAAAATGTCATACATTAATGTTTCTCTTTTGGATTACTCATATTAACGATTTCATAGATCTTAGTTGAACCTTGAAAGTTGATTTGCATGTTCTTTATTTTTAATCATTTTTTAGTTTTCTTAACTCATGTTTGAATAATTTAGACTACTAAGTCATGTTGGTTTTCAGTGATCTAAGTTGCACTTTGAAAGATATTTTGCATATTCTTTTTAATTGACGTTGGGTTTTCTCTACTTATCATTTGGATACTTTATAATTGCGTTTGATTTTTTTTCTTTGATCTTATGGTAAAGCTGGAAAGGAGATTAAAGATGCACGTTCAGGCTTCAGTTGTTCTTGTCAGAATCTCTTCCACTCTGTCACTCTGTTTCAGGGAACAGAAGGGTAACGTAGAATCATTCACAAACCCAAACACACTGAATCATCGATACTTTTACTTTAGAAGTTCCTAATTCAAATACTCACTTTTTTAATTATTTAATTAAAAAATATACTTTATCTGTTTCAAAATAATTGTCTTTTATTAATTTTTTGCTCAAAGTAATTTTATTTTGATTTTATTTTTGAAATATAATATTTAATTAAAATTTTTAAAATATATATTTAAAAAAATTTAAAACTCAAAGTTTATAAATTTTAATTTTACAAAATTTTTTTATTTTATTATTTTATTAAAAATAATGATCAAAAATTCAAAATTGAGGTAATTTAATTAAAAAATAATAAAAAACAATAATTTTAGGACAAAGGAATATTGTTTTTCTAGATTTACTTATAATAAATTCATCACCATAATCAACGGCCATTAATTGTTCGCCAGATAAAAAAAAACCTATTAATTCCTCAAATAAAATAAAAAATTAGCCGAAACTTGCTGAATTGTGAATTTCATAGAACTTAAACTTGATCAAAATCATAAAATGTATACCAACATTATTCAAAGATTCAAGAAGCATAAATGACAGAAGAACATAAACATCAACACCAAAACCAAAGCTAAAGACAAATTTTCAAAGCATATGATGATAAACAAAATATTTTGATGTAAAACATTTTTTAGGTGAAGTCAAGGTGGAGATTGAGCACTGCAACCAATCTGCTCCATAAGCTTAGCCAACTTAACATGCTTACTACACCAGGCTTCCATTAGCTTAGTTTCTTTGGTTTCAGCATCTCTTTGTAAAACATTCCACTGCTCTTTACACTCACTCTCAATCCTTCCAAGAAACGCCATCTCCTCTTCTCTAAAGGACCTTATCTTTGACTCTATCTCCTCCATCTTTTCTCTCCTTTTCCTTGCCTTCTCTGACTCAAGCTGCTGCTCCAACCTGCTCAGTCTCCACGTTGCTTCCTTCTTATGTTGCATCCAGCTTTGCCTCCCTTCCTCCAACTCCTTACAGTATTGCACCATGGTACTAACTTGGCCCGGCATGAACCGGATCAAGTCTGGGTCAAGACCCGCCTCTCCTGACGATAGCGACAAGCTCACAGACGGGGATGGAGTGGCGGATGAAGTTGAAGATGACAACGAAGAAGGGTGATTGTGATTCATCCAGAGTGGCAAAACAACAGAAGACGACGTCCTGGCAGTCCCTGAACTTCCCGAACCGAGTGAGAGAACTGGGTCAGGGTCGGGTAAGGAAATGGTGGGAGGCATAATGGGAGATAAATTTATGGTGGAATAATTAGCAAAAAAATTGTTATTTGGTTGAACGTATTTTTCGGCAAAGGTTTCGAGAATGTGATCGTATTGACCTGGAGATGAAGATGCAGGCGGAGTAATAGTACTACTAGTACCTTCGGGGGAAAATTCTATCCTGCCTTGATTCTTCTGCAATTGTTTGAGCTGCTTTTCTTTGAAAACCTCCCACCACTTGCCAAGTCTTTTCGGTGTACGGCCAGGTACTTCGCCGGCTATTTTCTTCCACTTGTTGCCGTACTTCGCTTGGAGGGAGATGACTAGGGATTGCTCTTCCAGAGTTAAGGACCCTTTTTTGATGCCTGGTTTGAGATAGTTTTTCCAACGTTCCAGGCAGGATTTTGGATCACGGTTAAGAGGTTTTCCCATGCGTTGTGAAATAAGGTTCCATTCTTTTGGGCCATATTGTTTGACATAGGCTTTGAGGAGTGCGTCTTCTCCTGGTTGCCAACGTTGCCGCTCTTTCATTTGAAGATCATCATGCCCTTGAGAAAGAAAAGGAAGAAAAGAAGTTTTTAGAATTGAAGTTTTTGGAAGATTTTTGAAGACGGGTTAGTCAATGAAGTCGAAAGAGGGACAAGGGTGAGGGTTTTGTGCGAGGCAAGGGACAAAAGAGGGAAGATCCTTTGTAGGCAACTAGGGGTACAACTTTACGCTCTGCATGGCGCGTGTATCACGCTTTTAATAGGATGATTAAGTTTGTGTAACTGTAGGATGTACGTACATTGGAGATGTTATTGAGTACGAATATAAAGAATGGCAGAGAAATGGTGTGGGGAAATGGGAGAGAGAAAAGGCGGGCAGCAGAGAGAAGTCAGATTGGTTGACAAGACTGGGCAGGGATAGGTTGCGACCCCCCTTCTGTGGTTCGGTGTGGTACAGATAGACAAAAATGTGCCAAGTAAAAAAATAAATGTAAAATGATAAAAAGTTATTGAATTAGAAGTTTACAAAAAAAAAAAGAAAAAGAAAAGGGGAATGAGATCATTTTCAGTTGTGTTTCTCAACTGTGCAACGGCATGCTAGAATTCTTCAAGTAAATGTGGCCTTGACCAAAAGGGTTATTGAGTTTGAAGCGTACTTAGCTTTCTTCAGTAGCTCTTGTTCATGTTAATTTCTGCGGTTGTAACATCATTGTTCATTCATCATAAACAGAAGAGAAAAAAAGTAGTGTTGGTGCCTAGTTTTTTCTTTTTTTTTTTCTAAGTCAAGATATATTATATAACGATGCCCAAGATACAATATGCAGAGTCAGTTACACAAGCCACCTCAAGGCCTTTTAAAGTCAGATTAGAAAATTCTGAACAATATATCTCCTGCTTTGTCAAGGCAACAGCCATGCCATTGGATTTTCGTGATACATTGATAATCCTAATCACACTTAGATCCCCCATCATTACCGTAGAATCGGATTCCATTAGCAAGCCCACTTTATCCATTCAGCCCTTCCTGGTGAACATCTCTAAAGCTGTCTTGATGACGAGTAATTCGGCTACATTGAATTTTTTATTCTCTACCGGTCCTGCAAAAATAACAAGAACCACTCCCATCTTCGTTTTGCAGAACAACCCACAACGAAGATAGAAAATAGTTTTTCTATTTGTGCTCTACCTCTACATTCACTCTTAATTTGCTTTTTTATTAGTAGCAAATTTGAGATTTTAAGTGCTAAAATATTTTTTTAATAATGAAAACCCACTTTTCACTTTAGGACTAGATAGTTTTACGAAAATGGTAAAATAGTAAAATACTAACGCAAGAAGATAGAAGAATGGAAAAAGGAGGAAAAAATTATTTGAAGGGAAGTGTAAAAGACGCCCAGCTTTGGGGGTGTTTAGAGTGAAAAAGAAGAGGTATTGAGGTGAGCACAAAAAGAGCAGTCGTCGCATTTCTGGGATCTGTTGGATGGGGCTTTGTTTGTCTTTGGTTGGCCTATATCTCGTGTCTATCCATTTGCCTCACTCTATGCCCTATGCTTTGCTACGTTGTTTCAGCCTTTCTTTTTCTTTCTTTTTCCTTTTCTCTGCTTAAAGACTACAAATTGCAACTGTTTCTCTTCGGTAGTACTTCCTAGCTATTACTATTAGGGAAATAAGATAAGCACTCCTAGAAAAATTCAGGGCAAATCTATTCTTTCAATCTTAAGATGCAATTTTCCGAAAATAGAGTTGGCAAAGTTAACTTTGTTCAATTTGTCTTTGATTGTTTGAATTGGAGTCACCTTCGTGTTGTGTCAGATATTTTAATTAAATTTGGTATAATTTTTAAAAAGACAGTAGCACAGTTATTTTCATTTTGAAGTTCTAGTTTTAAAAAAGTAATTTACAGGAGGTTAAAGAGATAAGTTACTACTCTTTGTACATAAGAAGAGTGAGAACTCTAAGTCTCTAACTACATACTGTTAGCTCTATCTTAGTCACTATTAAAACAAATTTTTAAATTAATAACTATTCATGTTAATTCACAAGGAAAAATTAGAGGCATCATAGATGCTGTTAGTTCTTTCAGATTGAAGAGAACTTGTCTTTTTAAGGGAAATATAATTTTTTAGAAGTATAACATACAAATCATGCATCAATAAGAGTGTAAATTTAAGATAAATAACAAAGTGAGAGAGGGAGAGAGAGAGAGAGAGAGAGAGAGTGTGTGTGTGTGTGTATGAAAAAGATTCTTCTGGAAAGAGCTGTTGCAGTCTGCTCAGTGGTTTGGGAGAAGTGTTTGTTTTGGTATTTGACTAGGATGATTGTGGTTGGTGTTGTTGTGCTGAAAATAAACCAATATTAAACTTGTCAAAAATAATCACAAAACAACATTTAGAAAAAATAATAATTTCTTAAAGATAACACTAATAAAAAGGACATTTATGTTACTTGAAAACATTAACTAAGGCTCGAGAGCCTGCTCCCATGGTTGGTCCAAAAATTAGATATTTAGTATTGTCACCAATCCCACCAACTAGATGAGCTTTAACCTATCGAATCAAATTAAAGTAAAAAAAAAAAAAGAATTTTAAAAGGATAGTCTGAGAGTTAAAACCCATGAAATTTGAAAGTTTGCATTATTGATCACAAATTTTCCTTGCTTAAACCATTCATATCATTTTGGTTTGGCTCATCTGAATTTTTTGTTGTCCAAAACAAACATATATTTGAATTCAATTATTAAATTGTCGAATAATGCATTACATTTTAAGGGAGAAATTGTAATGAATGATGAATGTATCTCCATTAAGAGAAAAACCATCACCACCTGAAAATGGAGCATCAATAGGATAATCTTTAAAAAATCCAACATCTTTTTACATACAAATTATTGGTTTGAATCAATAGTAATGTATCAAAGAGTACAAAATGAGAATTGACATCTTATGGATCATTAGTGTTTGATTTTGTTAGGGATATCTTTGAATCAAAGGACAAAATGATATTTTTTTTTTCATTACAGATTGTTAGTAGATAGTCAAGAGCATTTTTTATTTTTAGGTTGATATGACATATACAGTATTATATCAACTCAATCACGTCACCAATCTACCCCACAAACATCTCACTTTTCATCTATAAATAAGGCCATCCAAGTACTATTTATTCATTTTGCTCTTCTCTACATTCTTTACCTTTTACTCTACTTCTAGCCTCTCACAATCGGCTTCTGATTTAAGCGTCGAAATGCAAATGTAAAAAAAATTCCCTGCCTTTACCCTTAATCACTCTCTTTCTCTTCTTTGTAAGTTTAGGGTTTTACGCTTTAGCTCCTAGCTTGATACAAATATTTAGCACACCACGTAGAGACTATACATTCTTTAGTTGAGCTAAACAATATGTCACCAAGAAAGAAAGTTCCTCAAGAAAGAAAGGCAGTTGTCCCGGCTTAAATAAAAGCCCATGCAAGCCATCCTATGGACCAACCTACATCTCTAGCATGCCCAACGAATTAAAGTATTTTGCTAACTCATATGGTTGCATGAAATCTCACGAAGCATAGATATTTTATTTCTTCTTAGAGGGATGAAGCCCAAAAATAAATAGCTAATGCATGCATGTGCAAGTAGAGTGTGTATGGAAGAACATTAATTTTAAAAAGAATAAATAAAATAAATTAACCATTAAATTTGTTAGGGCTTGAATAACACAAAAATAATTATTGACTCGACTCTCAAAGTCCCTAACGAAAGTTGCCAATCTGTCACAATGTATAAATCCAAAATTTGGATCATTAGACACTAACTAAGAGTCGTTAGATTGTTGACCTAATGAATCTATCCTTTTTAAATATGTTCTAAGTTTGACTTAGGTTCTTTAAAAAGAATAGGTCTTATCCATGAAGCAAAACTAAATTCGAGAGTATAATTACATGAAAAAAAAAATTATAGTACCCCACAACACTTATTCAAAGTATAGTACCATCTAGCTTTCATATTAATCAAAGTCTTAAAAATCTTTTAAAATCTTCCTAAACAATTTAATATTGAAAATTATTTTTAAAATTATTTTTGATAATAATTTAAGAATATTTTCTCATCTTATGAGTATTTAAGGTGATTATTGTCACCCTTTGAAGAGGTTCGTCATTGGATTCATCAAGATTTCCAAAAAAATTATTTCTTAAAAATCAATAAAATTTTCTAATGGTTTTGTATGATTTTATTTCTAAAATATATTTTCTAATAATTTGATAGGATTAAATTCAAAATCTTATTTTAAAAGATCATTAAACCTTCCAGGCAAGAAAAAGTTTCAAGATTTAAATACTCTGATAGTTTGATTGATTAATTGCAAAAATTTTATTTTTTTAATTTTCTTTAAAAAATAATTAAATTTTTTAATAGTTTGATAAGATTTAAATTCTCCAATAATTTTTGTAGAATTAAATTTTTTTAAAAAAATCTATTTTTTAAACCCATTGAATTTACAATGCAAAAGCAGAAATTATAATGCAATAAATTAAATAACAACTTAACACAAAAGCAGTAAATTATTTAAATGCTCAAATAGTCCAATAAATTAAAGTAGTAAACTAAAACAGTCCAAAAAATCTAATGTAGCAAATTAATTAAATGGAAAAAAAAAATACACTAATTTTGGCAGTAAAATTGTAAACCTAAACTATGCAGCAAATTAAAAACAATGTATGAAACTAGTGCACGAAAATAAATATGATGCGGTAAACATTAAACAGTCCCTAAATTTAATGCAAAAAAAAAAAATGTCTAAATTAAAGTGCAGAAAACAAAATAGTTTTTATAACCCTAATGCATTAACTAAAACCTAAAACAGTTTGCTAAAACAGTAAGCTAAATTAAGTGCAGAATTCAACTAAAGCAGAAAATTATGTAGAAATTTTCTAACTATGCAGAATATTAATCTAGATGCAGAAATATGTAATTAAGTTAATGTAATAGCTAAAAATTGAGTGTAGTAAAATATTAAAGCGCAGAAAACAATAAATTAAAGCCTAAACAAGGCAAATATAAATTATCTAAAATGCAAAACTATTTAAATAAATAAAACCTTGATTGCTCCTGCACATGTAGTAACTAAAACTGTAATGAATGTAGTAATTAAACTAAAGACTTAAAACTGTGAATGTAAAGAGTAAGATTAAACACAGAAACTGAAAGTTGAAAAACAGGAGTAATGTGGAAACTGGATGATGCAGAAAATTAAAAGTGTAAACTGTTTAAAGAGAACTGTACAGAAATAAAGAAAACCCTAAAGAACACTTAAAGAACAATTAAAGAAAACCTTGGACTAAGGACTGATTTATGCACCCCAAGTCCATCCCTTCTCAACTGGAGTGCTTAGCTATTTATAGATGGAGAAAACTTAGAGGTGGTGATTGATTCCTTTTTTGGCTTGATGGTGATTCTTTATATAGATACTTAGTCCTAAATCAAATGAAACTCCTAATTAAACAAGAACTTCACTAATTTATTTTCATCAAAATTTGATTTAAGAATCCCACCCAAACTTTACCTTTGATTTAAGTTTTGTATTTTAATCTAAACCCATAATGAAAAGTCTTTTGAAATTAAAAGTATTTTATTCTAACATTGGATAAAAAGTGGCTTTCCAAATATTACATTCATAATCATTGAATAATAATAATAAAAAATTATCCAACAAACTAAAATATAACTATATAAAATTAGTATAAAATTGAACTAAATTCACTTTGAAGTTATAACCTTAAGATTTTAGGGCTATCTTCTTATCATTAAGTTATAATGAAAAGTCTTTAAGAAAAAAAAATTCTAAATCTAATTGGGAAAAAGGGTTTTCCCTTTTTTTTTTTTTCAACTTTTGTTTGATATATAATTTTTATTTTTATTTTTTACTTTTTAATTCATTAATTTTTCTTGTTATGTTGCCATTTTAAGTTTACAAATTTATTCAATATGTTAAATGAAAAAAGTAATAAAAAATAGTTATTGGAAAAACCTGCAATGATGAAATTTAAAAAAAAAAATTGTGATCAACTTTTTAAAATTTCCAAATGATTTTTTTTGCCTAATTCATTAGTTCAAACCCCAAGTTCATTTCCTAGGTTTGCTTTTCTTGTTGAAAGGCGTTTAAAACTTTTTATTATTTTTTTTTACTTATTCATGTTTTTAATTAAAATTAAAAAAAAAAATCTTGTAGTTTGTTCGACGAATGAATCCATTAATAATAAAAAAATAAATAATTGTTTTCACCAAAAAATCACAAGCCAATTAGAAGGGTACACATGGCAGATGAGTATGATTTGACAAGAGAAAAGTGATATGACATTAATAAACTAACCCATAAATGACAAGTGGCAGAATGAGACATGTGGGCGACTAAAACTTCGTTGACAAATTTATTGTCTGACATGACCTTTTTATTAAAAAAAAAAATTAAAACAGCTGTTCAGTCAGCCATCAATCAAGATGCTTAGTTGAACGGATGAGGAAGTTTCGGTTAGTAAAAAATAATTAATAACCGATGCGGAGGAAGATTTAGCATGAAATTAGGGGACGAAGGCTCTCCTAATACTCGAATTTATATAAATTTGTTTTAAGTTCGTGTTATGCACTGATAAATAAATCAATTATATATTTTATATATATTATTATTTAAAAACTAAAAAACTATTTATTAAAAACAAAATTTTTATTTTAAAAGATACTATATAATAATTTTGATAAAAAATTATATCTTATAATAATATATAATGTTAGAAATCTCATTTTATAATATGAGTGGTATATTATATATATATATATATGAAGAGGAATCAGTTTATACTAATATAAAATTTTTTAATTTTATATTTTTTTAAGCATTAATTTTAATAGAACAAAAAGATGAGATTAAATTTTTTTTTTTTACTTATTTTTCTCATCTTTTAAATCTATTGAAATTAATGATAAAAAAATATAAAAAGGTGTAAATCAATGATAAAAAAAGAGATATACAAAGTATAAAACTTTTTTGATGTAACTTGATCTTATATGTATATATATAATTGTACACTTAGAAGAACTCAACCTATTAATATCTAAATAATTTAATATTTATGCTTATCTCATTTTTATCATAAATTTATTATTGAATAGATACAATTTAATTATCTTACTTTTTATCTCTAAAAATACAACACATAAGTTTTCAAAAGAAATTAAAGTGAAATAATTGTTATGTATTAAAACAAATACCATATTTTATTTGGTGAACTTTCAATCAAAATTAGTATTTGATTGACCTAATTAAGAAAATAATTGAAATGCTTTAAGTCAACATATGGTTATAAAAAAAAATTATTGGAAATGAAAATCAATTATTTATTTTAAGGTATCATTGTTTTTGTATTTAAATTAAAAAAGTTTTCCAAAATATTTTTCAGATATAATTTTTAATTAATATTTTTTTGAAAAAATTATAACATGAAAATTTAACAAATTTAATAGAATTTAACCAGATAAGAAAAAATAATTGTTTTGACACATGTTTGGTAATATATTTTTAGTATGTGCCATTATATGAATTAAAATATAAAAATTAGAATAAAAATATTGTAAAAAAAAGAAAGTGTATGATAAAATGTTGAAAGTAAAATTATATTGAATCAATATTTTTGAATTATTTGATGAAAATAAATATATCACTTACCTTAAAACTTGTATAACTTATATTGTTATGTATCATAAATTTAAAATAAAAAGCTACTTCTGTCTTTTAACAATTTTCATTAATAATAAAATTTATTTAATTATTTATTATGTATCATGTTGGATATTAAATAGCAAAATTGTCCAAGTTATTATTTTTAAAATTTTTAAGTCATCAAACAATGATGTATATATTAGACAATATACATTAAACACACCACATATTTCTTTTTTAATTATTTTATTCAATAGCAATTAAATTAACCATGACCAAATAGTTGGTTATGACAAAATTGTTGACAAAAGGCATCCATTCATAGTATAAGTGAAAGCAATTAACATCTTAATTTAAAAAGTTTACTGTTGTACCAAAAACAAATTATGCTGTTGATTCATGCAAAGCAAATTAAACAAAATATATATTATAAAATAAAACCACATATATTAAATGTAAATAAATATAATATTCAAAAATCTACAAATAAAAGGAAAAATCGTAAAGTGAAAGTAAAAAAAAAAACCTATGTTTTCTTCCTTGTTTCATGGAATGTGAGATTTTTATATTATTGTAATATAAAAATTTTAGATACAATATTTTAAAATCAAAGAGAGATTCATGCTAGCATAAAATTCAAGCTAATAGAAAAGTAAATGACTTAAGATGATTAACAATGAACAAATTATAAATGGAGTTTATAATTGAATATGCATAAAAATAAACAAAAAAGAAGTAATATCGAATACAATAAAGTAAAAATATTTATTAGTTAAAAAAGGTAAAAAAAAAAAAGAAAAAGAGAAACAGCACCTAATGTTAAAGCAATACATTTTTATTGTTAACATGATTAAAAAAACTAAATCAAACTAAAAATAAAAATCATTGGTTACTGTATAAAAGATTCATTGAAACTTTTTTAATAGAGATTTACCTAATCACAACTAAATAAATGCATTTTAAGGGTTTGGTTCATTTGGTGAACCTTTGAATAATTTTAGTATAAAAAGATTCTTTATTTATAATAAGGAAACTATTGTAAAATATGGAATAATTTAAACAAATCAATTATAATAGTTTATTTAATTATTAGCATACTTTTAATTTTTATTTTGCAAAGTTTACATTTTATATTTTAAAAAATTTTGATTAGAGTAAATTAGCCTTCAAACTAAGATATTTTAGATGGTAATTTATCACTTGTAGTATGATTTCCAAAAAAAAAAACACCTATATAATATATAATGAAAAATATATTTAAAAATAATTAAAATTTTATTTTTATTTGAATTCTTGATATTAAGTAATTTGTATATTTATTTAGGTTGATAGATTACTTTATTAAATTCCAAAATTATATTCATTAGTTGAAATGTCAATGTAAAAAACGGTGGTTTAATAATGAAAACATATTCATTTTCAAAAAGTAGAATTGAATATTTTTTACACAAATGTAACTCAAAGTTGAATTTTATAATTGAAAACAGTCTTAACAAAATTATTTTATATATTAATGATGGCAATTAAATTTTTATTACTTTATTTATAAATTTAATTGATAATGATTTAAGGTAAATAAAAATAAATTTATTTAATTTTTGAATTATTAAAATATATTTATTAAATAACACATGTCTATTTATTAGATTATCCACATGTCAAAAATATAAATTATCCATATCAAATTATTTTTTTAAATGTTTTGATTTTTATATATTTATATAAGATTTGATAGAATATTTTTAAACGTGCTTGTGGGATCCTGAGATTGTTTTCATAAAGTGAATTAATTTCAAATAATTATAAAGATATGATCTTATCATTAAAATTAAGAAAACATTTAAGTTTCTAGGATAAATGGAATATTAAAAATATACAATATAATAATTTGTTTGAATAATTAAAAATAATAAATATTTTATCAAACATATTATGATTTCAATGTTCTCGAGTAACTAAATTAGGTTCCCAAATGGAAGTTGTTGTGTCGATATGAAAGGGGTTGGAAAGCAAGCCCATATGTAAGTCGGCCTATTGGATATCTTTTCTTATTAGGGCACGATTGATTAAGTAAGTCAGACAAGTTGGCGCCCAACTGTCCAAAAAAGTTTTCAATTTCCGGGAATTTTCTTTTCTGTTTCCCACAAAAATTTCCCACTTTGTTTTCTCAAATCTCTCCCGCCACTACAGGGAAAGAGGGAAACTCAAAACCAAAACCAAATTCGAAAATCTTGCAATAAAAGATTTTTTAAAAACCAAAGAATTCAATTCGTTGAAAATCTGAGAAATGGCTGTTGCTTCAACTTCAGCTTCTAAAATGGAAGAGGAGAAGCAAACAAAAGGAAATGGAATTAGTGTTGTGGGACGAAAAACTAATGATTCTGAAACTGGAAAAACTTGTCACCAGGTATCTCTTTTTCTCTTTAAATTTATTTTTCACTGATATTTTTGGAATTGTTTTTACCCTTTATTTTTGGTGGGTTTTACCTTTAGTTTGGGCTTTTTTTTTTTTTTTTTTTACTTTCTTTGTTCTGTTTGGTTGACGAGAAAAACAATTATTTTTAGTCAGCAAATGTATCCGATTCTAGATAATCTATTTTCTTACGGGGCTTATTGATGAGAAAAGATTGTTTGATAGATCAGATTCTAAATAATCGTCTTCTCAGACCTCAATTTAGTTTTATTTGTTTTAGATTGGATCTTAGATATTTGTTGACGTGAAATAGTTGTTTCATATGAATGGGGGTTGGTTCACAAATTATGTTTGGTAATAATCATGGTAGGCTTTGAATTTTACTTTTTTGGGTTTTTTTCTTTTTATTTTAGCTTTTGAGGTTTTTTTTTTTCAATATTTTTGTTCTGCTTAGTTGATGCAGAAACACCCATGTTTCTTATTTCCTTGCTATATGCTGTTTGGAATATTGAGACTTGTCCAATTAGTTGTCTTTATGTTACTCTAACTCATGGTTGAGTATTGGTTACGGATATGTCTATGTAATGGGTATACTCAATCTTTTCTAAGGGTTTCTTACTTTTGGAGGGTTAAACCTTCATATGCTCATATTTATTAGATATGTGTCGATGTTGATACATCATGGAAAATGAAGTGTTAGAGCAAAATAGATTTGGCTTAATGGAATTACTTTGAATATTATATGAAAAATATTAGATTACAGTGGGTATGGAGCTTTTTTTTAACAATATTTTAGTTTTTTTTTGTGATAATTCTCTGGTTTTTTGCTTTAAATTTCTCTTTCCCTGATATTTCTTTTGCATTGGGATCAAATGCTGAAGTGCCGACAAAAAACAATTGGTTTCTTGGCTCCATGCAAGAACATGAAAAGGGACAAGCGATGCACAATGAAGTATTGTCATAAATGCCTATTAAACAGGTTGTTATTTTATTCTAACATCTCACTTCTTGTATAATCCATTTAATTGAGTAAAGCGGTTAACTTATAAGTTTTCTTTTGTTGGGTTGATATTGGATAGATATGGAGAGAAGGCAGAAGAAGTTGCATCGTTGGTTGATTGGAAATGTCCCAAGTGCAGAGACATTTGCAATTGTAGTTGCTGCATGTAGGCATATTGCACTGCAGATGTTTCTATAGTTGATTCTCAGCGTTAATATTTATCAAGTCTAACTGGGTACTATATTTTTTAGGAAGAAAAAGGGTCACAAACCTACAGGTATACTAGTGCACGCAGCCAAAGCAACTGGTTACTCTTCTGTTTCAGAATTGCTTCAGGCTAAAGGACCTGAAAAATTTGGATATGAAAAGATTGTAAAAGATATGGGTGTTTCACCAAAGAAGCAAGAGAAGGTTTGACTTTGTTTTTCTTCCTAATGGTAATGGACTATTGGTTTCTTGCATTTTTTGGGTGATGGGGTTTGTCTCTCTGATGTTTCCAGGAGTCTATGGCCATGTCACCAAGGAAGCTTGGGAAGGAAAATTCTTTCGATGGAGACTATGATTCCAAAGTTAATTCTAAGAATATGACATCATTGTCTAATAAAAAGAAATATAAGAAAATGAAACGGGAAGGATTGAAGGAAATGTGTAATGGCAATGGAGATCATGAAGCTTCTTTGAAGAAAACTAGTCCAAAAAAGCCTAAAACCTTGAAGGAAGCTCCTAAGAAAAAAGTGAAGGGAAATGAAAAAGATTATGGTTGTCTTTCTGATAAAAACAACTCCAAGTCAGAAGTACAAACTGATGATTCTTCCAGTGCCAGTAACGAAGAAACTAAATGTGCAAAAAACAAGAAAGCAGGAGTTTCCAATGGAGTTAAAATTTTAGAGATTTCTAAGAAAAGGGAGTCCACAACTTCTGATGAAGGGTCTAGGAAAAAGCTGAAATCAAAAGAAAAATCTGAGGGTGCATTTGTGGGGGAAAAGAATTCTAAGAGGCAGGTTCTAGAAAGTAACACCATATCTCCTGTTAAAAAGAAAAAAAATGGGGTAAAAGGTGAGGATCCTGGAGGTTTAAATGATTTTGAAAATGAGAACACCAGTGATGAGCTCAAGTCAGCAATAAATCCTTGTACGGATAAAAAGTTTACAGCACAGCTGTTTGATAAAAAGTTTGACATGGACATTCAATTGCCCCAAGGCACCACCTTAATAACAGTGGCAGGTGTTGATTTACCTCCCAAAGATGTTGGACATGCATTGCAATTCTTAGAGTTTTGTGCAGCTTTTGGAGAGGTACGTAAGATAGTTTAGTGTGTTTTAATTTAACATGCAAGCTTAGATACAGCAGTTTAAATCTTATGGTTATTAATAGTTGAATAATATAGAACTATTTGATGATAAAAACCTTGTTACGATGAATTTTTTGCAATATGGGTTAAAGTCATGAAATTCTGATTTGTTATATGCATCCCTTAACAAGATAAGTCTGATAAACCATCATTCTGCCCTTCCCTTGGCAAATAGTTTTCTCTGTTTTTTGTGTTGTAATTTGTTGTTTCTTACATGGGAAGATACTTTTTGATTGAAAGTACCTACTGTTTAATTATAATGTCAATTAGTAAGTGCAGTTGTTTGTTTTTGTTTTACCTTCCAGAGCTTTCTTTAGTTTAGTGATTATTTTTGGTTCTTCTCTTTTTTATTATGTTTTAGGTTCTTGATATGAAGAAAGGGCAAGCAGAATCTGTAATCAGAGAAATAATGCGTGGACGCGGGAGATGCCGATTACAGTACTCTCCAGTAGTCCAAATTCATATACAATTGTTGTCTCTAATACAAAAAGATATGGGGAAAAAGTATAAATCAATCCCTAACTGCTTAATTCATCTTTTTGTAAGAATTTAATTATGATTTTCTGTTTTATTGGCTGTTCAGATTTCCATCCTTAAAGGCAAGTGACAATGGTTCATGGTTCCGAGCCCTTGGCCAATGTGTGTCTGAATCTCAATGTGCATTGGAAGAAGTTCCTTTCGATTTTTATGATAATGGCGTGGATGCGTATAATATGTTAGACAGTTCTTTAAAGCTTAAACTCTTAAACTTTTTATGTGATGAAGCCCTTTGCACTGTGTAAGTAACAAGGATGAAAGGCAAATCCCAGTCTTTTTACAGATTAGAGCTCTTCTGTTTTCATTCTTCTGTAAATATATTTTTCTTCCATTTTTCTGATAAAGCAAAAATTTTTAGAACTTTGAGGAATTGGATTGACAAACAAAATTTGAAGTTTGTTGATAGAGAGAAGGAAGCAAAAGAAAAGATTCTTGTTGCAAGGGATAAGGTAATACATGTAGGAGGACATGCATCTTTTTTTTTGCATTGATTTAGTGATCTTAAGTATCATCATTTAAAGCTGACTTTGTACTTACTACAGGAAAAACAATTAAGGCAGAAAATGCAGGATGAGGTTGCCAAAGCTATTATTGAAAAAAGTGGTGCTCCTTTGTCAGTTTCTGAGCATGAAACTCTTATTATGCAAATAAAAAGAGAAGCAGCTCAAGCTCATGCAGATGTGCTCCAGGCAATGAGCATGCTTCCAAAGAGTATGCTCTCAATTTCTAATTTCTATAGTTCAAACAATTATTTGGAAGATGTGCACAAACTCTCATTTGTATTGCTCACTCCCCCCCCCCCCCCCCCACCCCCACCCCCCAATCCATCACACGTTCCAAAATTTTCATTTAAGGATATGTTGCATTTAACATATACATGACCTTTTCTGTTGCTTTTTAATTTTGAATAGTCACTAGTATTTTAAGTGCTATTGCTGAAAAGCTAATAAATCTAAAAGGTTTTAGAAATTGTTAAATAATCTCATTCTAACTTCTAATATGTGCAAGAAATTTCTATTATATATAAGGGTTAATGTTATGAATGGCTTCTAAATTATAATGAAATGTTTAATATGATATTTGAATTTTAAAAATCTTTAATTTGATATTTGAATTATGAATTTGTTAATTAACTAGTATTTACTCTTAATGTGATTAGTTTTAAATGATGACACATGATAGACAAACAACCTTCCAAGTGTTATATTAGTTGATAGATTTGTAGCTTAGGTGCTACATTAGAGATTTTAAAGTTTAAGTGCCGCATTGAATATTTCACTATGGTTTAAAGATCATTCATGACATTAATCCTGTAAATAGAAAATATTATTTTCATCTTTAGCTTATATGAAGTTAAACTGGTTAGCATTAATAGAGTTAAAAGATAAAAGTTTTATGTTTTTGAGGATCTAGTTGAAGATACTTGACCTTGCTTGTGTAGAAATGGAGTATTTTTTTATCTAAATCATGAAGACGTATTTTCCTTATTTGTTTGAATGGATTATCCATTTCCAACCGTTCAACTTTTGTGCTTCCTGCAGAAAAATACTTCTAGATGCATGTTTTGGTACACATTCTCATATTCTAAACAGTCTGACAGTCCTTTGTAATTGTTGCAGAGAGACCAAGATCTGATGCTGTTAGAACAGCTCCTATTTTGTTGGATGGTAGTGGTCGTACTTTCTGGAGATTGAGAGGGTATACCAGTGAAAAGTATATTTTGCTTCAAGGTTAGGGTTAGAATGCATTGCTTAATGTGTTTATCAACCTTATGAATTTCGAAGTTAAAGTCTTATGTTTAAATGAACAGATATTGGGACCTTAGATCCAGTTGCACCTGATGAAAAATGGTTTCACTATGATGTTGAACAGAAACCAGATGTAGAGAAATACATTTCTTCTATAAGGTAACTACATTTATGGTTGTCTTTTAGAACCACTTTATTTATTATAACCTTGTAAATTTTACCTGAGCTTGTGTTTTTCCTGTCTTCATTGTGTAAAGGTATGTAAAATTTGATAGGGATTGAGAAATTTGATAACAAAGAAGCTATTTGATCATATATGCTTGGATGTAAAATTAGCAACTTGTGTATTTGTGTGCTGTAAAATATTGATAATTCGTGTATTTGTATAATATTTTATATAAAAATTACATATCACAATTTATATTAATATAAAAATACAAAATATATTTTTTTGGTTTTGTTAAATACATATGTTTTTTGTTAAAATTTTAAATTGTCACTTTTGTTTTTTTTTTTTTTTTGTATTGTTTTCGTGTCATGTTTTAGTTTGCCAAGTTTATTTAGATGTTTATTTTCAAAATTAGCAAATTCTCTAAATTTCTATGGAAATCTGGGAGGATAAATATAGAAATTTTATAGCCCTTAGGACTCTAGGAGGATATTACCCTGTTGATACTTTTGGAAGGTTATAGTGATAAACTATTTTCTAATAAATCCTTTTTAATTATTATTTTATAACTGGAAAGCTAGAATTAGTTTCTTGTGAATTCTATTGAATAACCTCATTTGGCTTCCAATCAAGCCCAAATTATTTTTCTTTACTATTCATAACTAATTTTGTTCCATGTTCTTTTTCTCGCTTGAGGGAGCTTTCATACTTGCTATAGTTTATAAAACAAGTTAGAAGTGGTAAACTGTCACTTTAGTTGAACGTCATGTTTCATTTTTATTTTATAAAATCTTGTTGATTCTATAAACTAGAATATGTTGGTTTAGAAGATCAGGACCAATGCAATGTACATATATGGATTGATGACAAGTATGTGGATGAATCAAGCCACTTTACCTGATCTTTTTTTTCAGGCAGGGTAGGGGAATCAGTGTTCTGGGTTCAGGATGAGCATTGATAAAGAAAGCCAAAAGGGATAAGGACCAAATTTACCATTTTATTTAGAATGATGCATCAAATTTATAATTCATCTTTGAATGGGTGCAATTTTACCATTATATGTTTTTAATTTGGTTAAAAAATAATCAAAAATAAATTGTAAAAAAATATTCCATGAAAAACATGCAAGTAAAATTTTGTTTAAAGATAAGTGGTAAAATTGATCCCTAATCTTAAGTAAAGTGGTAAAATTGGATCTTATCTCATAAAGAAAAGAGAAGCTATCAGTTTGGTCATTGTTTTTTGAATTAAAACTATAACATCAGTGAATAAGACATTAATCCAATTGCCTAACAGCTTTTTGATCCCATTGCACAGGTACTGCTTTTAAGCCTTGTAAAAAGGGCAACTTTAGTGTTTGTTATGTTTTTCAATAAACATGGTAATTTCTGTTGTTTTTTTTGGAATCACTTATTTTTTTTTTGCCTTTTCTACAGAACCAAAAGGATTAGGATTCAAAAACTTTCAGACAGCCTTCCAATTGCTAGTGTTGAAGCAAACTTATAGCATGCATCATCCACATGATTGACCATCAGTAAAATTCAGGTAATAATTTGCTGCATGTTATGGGAAGTGGCTTATGCCTAGGTCATTAAAGTGTAAAATCTTAGTAGCTCTGAATTAAGTTATGCTCCATTCTGCATAATAGTGTTAGTAGGGTCAATGTACTGGCAGGAGTGGTTTCATTAAATGTGAATTTCCATGCAACCTCATCTTGCAGCTGACTTATCATGGAAGATTGGTTGACTTGTTATATGTTAAAATTTGTTCTTGGTCCTTCACCTATTAGATTAAGCTGTTTGGTAAGGTTGCAAGTGACCAAGAATAGCGATTGTTCTCCAATGCCAAGTGGGGTTAATTTCTTTGGTTCTTTAGAGTAAGTTTTTAACATAATGCATGAACTTCTATTAGAAATCTAGCAAAAAATGTTCTAAATAGGCATTTGAAATGTGATAAAAACTTTTGCTACATTCTATTAATTTCAGGACTTGTGAGAATATGTGCTGGTATTCATACCATCACTTGCATCTATTGCTGTGCTCTGTTTCATTGCTGTGAATTGCCTTTATTTCCTAGGAATTTGTCCATATCTTTAACTTCAAAATTTGCAAATGGAATTTTTTATTTTCAGTGTGAAATCATTAGTCAATGTTTGAATAACACCAATAATTTGTCCTTTTGTTGGAGACAGAAGAAATGCGAGACATGGGTGCTACTTCTACTTATGAGCAACAGTTGAGGGTATAATCAGTTTGCTTGGTACTCAATTTGCATTGCACACATTGTTTTTGTTTCCAATTCTTTGAACGTGGAATTGATTGTATTATGATTCAGCTGATGATTTGTATTGTAGCATTTTTAAGTCTTTTTGAAAATTTGTATGTTGCTTGTTGACTCAAAATGTCATGATATTATAAATTTCAGGCATTTGTAGAAAAAGGTTACATAGTTTTACTCATGTTATCATCCGGGTTAAAGGAATTTGAGGATGAATGATTGTAAGTTGTAACAGTTGAAGTGGATTCATGCATTTTTTCCAGAATTTTTTATTTACTTTGGGTTTGTTTTATTTGTATTTAGATTTTTAAGCAATTTCATTTAAATTTAATTTTAATGCAAAATATAAACAACTAATTATTTTTATATTTAATCTTTCATTTTTAGGGTAAGAGTTTTTTAACTTCTCAAATATTCTATTTAAATTTCATATTCTCATCTATTGTTAAAAAATATAATGTTGGTCTTACAATTAAACAATTAGAATAAATAAAAAATAGTTAGATCTAAAAGAAAGTTGAGATACTTTTAATTACTTTTTTTTCTCAAATTGTTAGTCCTTGAATTTCACAAAGTTTATTATTATTATTTTTTTGATTTTGGTGTATTTAATATTAAAAATTAAATTATATTTATAAATTTGATGTTTCACAAATTTTAATGTAAATATATTTTTTTTAAAAATAGATAAAGTAAAAGATTTAGGTATAAAAAAGGAAAATATAAAATTGAAATTATAATGAACTTCGTTGCTCAGGTGCAAGATCTGTCTTGCTCAGCAGTTACACTTAAAATATTTGGACATTTCTCCGCCCAGACTATCGTTTCCCTATTTCCTGACGTCATTTTTGCTAGGGAATGGGAGGTCATGTTCCCTTCTCGATTTACATGGGTGCATTTCCATTCAATAAAACCATTCAGCCTCGTTTTTACTAGAGACAGGTCTTTATTCGTCTGCATAATCTGTTGTATGATCCTTGGCGCATCTCCCTCGAGTGCAATCTTTTGGAAACGCGTATCAGATGTAAACTTTGACTGCTTCAACTGCTGCCGTTGCTTCGATCGTCCAGGGATCTTTGTTTCCTTCGGTTGGCATACTCAGAGCCGCAAGAACCTCTCCAGAGGAGGTTATGGCCACTACACCTATGCCCCCGACTTCCTTTCTAATGTCTAGAGCACCATCAAAATTTACCTTGATCATCCCTCCTACTGGTGTCTCCCATTTTGCTCTTCACTGTCGTCAGCTTGTGATGTCTTTCTTGTGCCTGCTGATATTCTTCCCGATATAGGATAGCAAATCTTGCAGTCTGCTGGTAACTTCTCTGCACTTGGTTCTTTATGGCGTCATTTCTACTGGCCCATATTGCGCAGGATAGTGTTAAGACTTTCTCCATCGATTCTTTGTCCATGCCTTCGGTCCACGCTTCAAGCCACATCCCTCCTTGATGTCCTATTCAGTTCTCATCCAGACTTGCTTCTCTTCATATCTCTACTGCGTGCGGGCACTCTGTGATTGCATGCAAAACAGTCTCCTCTTCAAGGTTACATCTCGGGCATGTCGCCTGTGCCAATATCTTCCTTTTCTGCAGATTTGCGTACACCGGTAATATCTTATTTCACAATCGCCAGCCGAAAACCTTCATCTTGTTTGGGCGATTTACCCGCCATATTTTACTCCACAATTCCCGGTCATTTCCACTATCTTCTTCCCCGTTATCTCCTTGGTTTACATGTGACTCTTGTTCCCTTGATACGAGAAGATGGTAGCCACTTTTAACACTATATCGTCCCTCCTTGCTGAAATGCCAAACTTGCACATCCTGGGTTTTAAAACTACTAAGTGGTATCGCCAATATTTCCTTAACAGTTTCCGTTGGGAAAATTATCACCAGTTTGTCCTTATCCCATTGCCTATTAGCCTCACTTGTTAGCACACTTACCTTATTCTCAGCTGGATTGACATTATCTTTAGGGATGGGAGAGCCCACCTTTGGTATCCATGGATCATTCAACACTCTGATTCTTGCCCCACTTCTTACTCGCCACCTTACCCCAATTTGTAGAAGCTTCCTTCCCGCGCAAATGCTTCTCCATGTTTATGATGGATAATGCGCTTCAAGAAACGAGGTTCTAGGCAAGTATTTTGCTTTGAGCACCCTATGCACTAATGATGATGTATTCTGTTTCAGTCTGCATCCCTGCTTGGCCAGTGAAGCCTTATTGAAACATTCCATATCCCTCAATCCCATGCCGCCGTCCTTCTTTCCTTTGCACAGTTTCTTCCAAGCCACCAATGTATTTCGTCTTTTTCCTTGTTTTAGCTCCACCACTATCTGTTTATTATCATGTTTATTTCATGACATAACTCTTTTGGGTTGCACCAGAAGACATTGACTGCAAAACTTCTTTGAAGAAAACCTCCTTGCCTTTATCAAATATCCATTTATGGCTTCAATTCCAAATTCTTTGTCTCATCTTATCTAGTTGTCTTCTAAAGGCCTACTTCTTACCTTAGCCGATGATCATTGGCAATCCTAGGTATTTCTCTAGGCTATTTGTGACTTGGATTTCGAACATATTTTTAACCACCTCTTGCATGTCTCTGCTAGTGTTTTTACTAAAGAACAATCCTGATTTCTCATAATTGATTTTCTGCCCAGAACCCCTTTCATAAATCTTTAGTAGGTTTCTCACTCTTTCGCATTATGTTTGGTTTGCTTTGGTGAACAACAAATTATCATCTGCAAAAAAGTAGTAATTCTTGGGCCATTCACACTAGCTCAGAGTCCCTGTAGCATGCCTTTCATTTGATATTTGAATAGGAGCATCGATAGCCCTTCTGTGCATATTAAGAACAAATAAGGTGATAAGCGGTCCCCTTGTCTGAGGCCTCTTTCTGGGATTATTATATCAGTCATATATCCATTAATAACAACTTTATGCATGATAGTTCTCACACATTGCATTATAAGCAAAACCCAGCTCTCACAGAAACCTAGTTTCCTCGTGACAGATTCAATAAACCCCTACTGAATCCTATCTTAGGCCTTACTCATATCTACTTTAATGGCTCCCCATCCCGCCTTGCCTTTTTTCTTGAGTTTTAGGGTGCGTAACAATTAATACGCTACAAGGACATTATCGGTTATTAGCCTACTACGGACAAAAGCACTTTGGTTTTCATTAATACAAAAGGTAAGCATATGTTTTAACCTATTAGCTACAATTTTGGCAATAATCTTTCAGAGAACATTGTAAAGACTGATGGGTAAAAATTGGGTCTTTCCTGTTGGGTTTGTTATTTTAGGAACAAGCCTTATGCGTATGTCATTTGCTTCTTCCAACTTATTAGCCCTGTTTAGCATTGACAAACAGAATTTAGTAACCTTTGACCTATAGTGTGCCCAAATTTGTGAAAAACAAAATTGGCATATCGTCAAGTCCTAGAGCCTTTGTTGGGTGAATTTGCTTTGTTGCCTCGTATATCTCCTTGGGAGTGAACTGTGCCGGAAGATGGTTGTTTATCTTATTTGTTACTGGCGGTGTTATTGCCTTTAGGATTTCATCCGGGTTGGTGGATCCTTGAGTCTTTAAAAGCTCCTTGAAATACAACACTGCCTGCTTAACCACCTCTGGCCGCCCTCATGCCATTCTCTGTTCTTATCCTCTAACCCCCTAATTCTATTCACTCTTCTCCATTGGGTCGCTTGTGCCTGAAAAAAATTTGTATTTTGTCCCCTTCCCTAAGCCAATTAACCCTTCATCGTTGTAGCCAGAAAGATTCTTTTTGTGCAAGTAAGCCATTTAACCTTTGTTTGATCTCCAATTCTTTAGCCATCTCTTCGTCCTTAGTACTCTGTTAATTGAAGCCATAAGTTTCTTGTTTAATCTTTTGATTTCTGTGCTTAACTCATGAAACTTTCCACTATCCCACTTTGACAGCCTGCCAAGCATTCTTTCAAGTCTCGTCCTTAACCGCACGCCCCTTTCCTCTTGCCAACTATTCGCAATAATGTGCCTACATTTTGGGTCCTTTACCCATATTGCCTCAAAATATTTCCTTTTCCTTATATGATGGTTGTGCCTCATTTTCTATTTCCTCATCATGTCCACCATGATTGGAGACTAGACTTGCAAGATGACTAGCTGCACAGCTCGAAAACATTTTCCCAAAGTTACCATTTGCCATCGCATGGTCCATTTTGGTAATATGCCCTAAGACCAATTGGGTTAGCTATGAGATGGGATACATGTCATATTATGCATTTATATTATTATCAAAGTCATTCTTTATTTATGAGATTATATACACTTAATTAATATTACTTATTTATTATACATAGAGTTCTTGGAATAAATATGCTTTGTAAGAAAATTATAATAAGATTGTAATTATAAAATCATCATTGCATTAAAGTATTATTCCTAGTTAATGTTTTGTTAAGAAAAGATATTGATAAATGCTGTTGAGACCGACATATGATTATACTCTTGCTCATGAAGTAAGCAACTGATCTCATAAGTTGAAGTTTGCATAAACTTGAGCTAATATGTGGGTGCTTATTATAAGAATAAGTTCACTAAACATGACTCGAGGTGAGGATGCTATATGGTAGTTCACATAATGTCTATAGCTATATTCTCATGTGATGGTTGTACAAATAATCTTTTTGACTTGAGATCACTTATAATCTTATATGATAAATGTTATATTTTGACTTTACTTATAGTTCTAACCAAGAATACTTTAGTCAAGTATTGTTGGGTATAACATGAGGCATATGAAGATGCTTGAAGAAATCAAGATGGGATTCATCATATTGTGTGATCAAGAAAGTATCTTAGTTAGTTTTGATTGAATTAACTCAAGAAATCTTTGACCAAAGTGAAATAAGAGTTTATAATTGTTTTAAAGCTTATTTAAAGCTTATTTGTGAGTTAATGTCAAGGACAAGACTTAACATGGTTGAACAAAAATTGAATAGACACTAAACCATGCTCAATGTTTAAGTTGAGATGCTTAGTAATGAAAGGATATTAATTATACAACAAGACCATGCACAAATAAATTGTCAAGCCACATTAACTTTCTTTAGCAATTGGGGTGATGACAATGTGGCTAGCATTGATCATGATTTATAAACATGAGATTGGATAATTAGAGAATTAATTATGAAGTCAAAAGATTTGATTCATCTAAGTCTAAATATAAAGATTACAATGCGTATGTTTATTACTAACATGCTAAGGAACTTAATGACATAGGACATGTTGTGAAAGATTAAAATTGGGATAAATTAAGTTGGACTTAATTTATTAGGTTAAAATCCAATATAGAGAAATATACAAAAGTTCAATACTAAATGGGACATTGTATGGTTGGCCAAATAGGTAATCCTATTGAGAATATGACTTGGTCAAGGGGTTATTCTATTGAGAATATAATTAAGCATACGGAAACCTTAATACCCTAAGGTTTTAACTTATCCTTTTGTCTTTATATAAAGAATTTAAGTAGCCCTTTTTCTTATAACGTTTTAAGAGAATAGACAAATTTAAGTAGCCCTTTTTCTTATAACATTTTAAGAGAATAGACATCTTATATGTTGAGAAAAATTAAGAGAAAACACAAAAAGGGCAATTGACTAATCACGCTAGCTAGACTTTTAGTTTTAGGTTCTTACCATCCCTTAAAGAAGGTTATTTCACCTTGTTTGTACGGATCACCATTAGAGACTGGATGTTTGGATTGCTCTACGCTTTTTAAAACACATTCGGTGAACTGTGGCTGGGTGCAAAGTGAAGTTGGCATAAGAGGTAATATATTACTAGCCAAAATTGATCATTGTATTTGTAGGATTTTGTTGATTGATCTTAGTTTTAAGGAGTTGAAAATTTTTAAAACTTCGATGCTAATACTCTATATATTAATACACAAATCCCTTTAATCCAAATTTTCTTAGACTATATTTGTTGCACTCAATCTTCTACTCCATGTAAATTGAAACCCAATAAAACCCAAGTTAAACAAACCAATGTCTTCTAGCGTGTTCCTAAGGTTTTGCATATGCTATTCTAGTGTAACAGTGTTGCCTTCTTTCTCTCCATCCATAGCATTTCATTAAAATCTCCATGGCATAACCAAGGAAATTGGTTATTAGTAGCTAGTTTACCTAACATGCTCTATGTATGATGTCTCTTCCTTATGTCTAGTTCTCCATAAAAGCCTGGTACCAACACTCATTCCTTTTTTGATCTTTGATCATCTTATCAATATGGTATTTTGAATAACTCAACAAATTCATGCTTACCTTTTCCTTCCAAAGCATCACCAAGTCGCCACTTCTACCATTTGCATCTTCCTTTAACATTCAATGCATTTTACACTTTATTCTCACTTTGTCTAGTTTTTTTAGCACTAGAGATTGTTTCATATAAAAAGACCACTTTAAGATCTTCTCTTTTCAGCATGTTTTGGAGAGCTTGAACTGTTCGTTGGTTTCCAAGCTCATGGCAGTTCCAAGTTATGTATCTCATTGTTCTCGATGAGACTAGGTACTAGTCATCGTTGTTTGTTCTATTATGCCATTTACGACTCCCTCCATATCTTTTCTACTTCTTTTTTCTTCAGTATCAATGTTCACATCGATCATTCATTTTCAATCCTGCCTTTTTTTTCCTATTTTGACATTTCTTTCTATTCTTTCGTCTTTGGGTTCTCTAGCTAGTTTCTTTCATCACAAACTATGTTGAGTCGTCTTGCTTTCTTTTCTATTGCATGGACTTTCTATGTTTATCTTATCACATCTTTCGACTATCAGACTCTTTTTTATTATTTCATAGTTCTTGTCTCTAACATTCTTATGCCTTAATACGTAGTTTTTACCTTCCCTTGTGACATTAGGTTTTTGTTTTGGTTGGTTCCAGATTATTTAACAACTTTTTGTATATATTTATAATTGGCACCTCGTTTGCTTACAATTTTTTCAATTGGTTCCTTTAGTACCACTTTGTTGTTCACTTTTTGTCTCCCCTTTCAATTGCCTTCCGTTGTTCTTAGCCCCCATACTTTTTGGATTGTCCTTCAATCTCGGTATTTACTTTCTTTCTTTTATCGTGTTCTCTAACTTTCATAATTAGATCCATGATATTCCGCCTATAATCCCCATCTTTTAAAAAAAATCAAGATTTTTGTGATACCTATCCCTCTTTTCTCGTATCTTATCCCTAGCGGATTCATGTGTGCTATCCAATTCCAACCTACGAGCCACCCCCTATCTTAAGCTATCGTGGGATATTTTACCCATTCTGTTTTTTTTTTGCCTTGGTTACTGATATCTGCTTTAGCGGTGATGCCTGTAACCATTCAACGTATTATTTAAACTCAGGTGTTTCCATATTTTGGATGTATGCTTTCATCACATTCATCTTCAACATGCTCAAGCCTACTACAGATGTAATAGAAACATGGCAGCCTCTCATAACTGAGCCTCCCCTATATCTTTTTCATATTTTTTCCAATGGTTACCAACACTGTCCTTTTTAAAAATGTTTTCACATCCAATTCTACTCTAACTTTCAAAAACCTCAACCATCATCCATTATCTAGCGTTGCATTTATCTCTTTGAGTTTCCTATTTTCCTCTCAACCCTAGTTGCATTTTCTTTGTTTTCCATCCCTAAAGGCAGCCTATAAAAGTGTATCTAGAATGATGCTTTGTAAAACTTATAGTCTTTCGGCCTTAAAGTCCCACCATATAAAAGATTAAATCTTAAGACATTAAAAAAAAGAACACAAAGAATAAAACGGAATAAGTATATAGGATTTTGTTTTTATATATATGATATTAGGTTATAATATAATAAGTACACTAATGATAATTTTTTCGAGTTATAATATAATAAGTATACTAATGATAATTTTTTCATGTATCATTTATTTCATTTTGCTTATCCTAAGAGTTAAATTTGAAATTCCTAGATGAAGTTTTAAAATTTAAATTTTATGGTGTTTTTTTGAGTAAAAATGTTAATGGGTAGGATATGAAGTAGATAAGTATTTTTTATTTTCATATTTGGTTTTTTATATTATATTTATTATTGTATTCATATTCAACGGGTATTTAAAATTTTTTTTAATCTTTATCTTTGTGGATAGTGGCATAGCCAACTTAAAAAGAGTAGGATTAATTGACCCATTCAACTTTTGAAAATAAACAATATATATGTAATTAATATAAAAATTATTATTTTTTTTATGTTGCACTGCTAATGAAAACCATTAAGACGAATTTTTATTATGAGTAAATTGTAAGAAAATATATATTTATTTAAAAATTATATTATATTATGAGATTTTTTTTTATATCTAATTTTATTAATGTTATATTAGGTAATAAAATATTATAAATAAAAAAGGGTTAATATCATGAATGATTTTTAAATTATAGTGAAATATTCAATATGATTGTTGAACTTTAAAAATCTCTAATATGATGCTTAAATTATAAATTTATTAATTAATGTGATATTTGAAGAGTTATTTATTTGTTATGTTTCATCATTTGAAATTAGTTACGTTTGGAGTAAGTACCACATTAGTTACAAATTTATAGTTAATGTATCAAATTGTAGATTTTTAAAATTTAGATATCGCATTTAATATTTTATTATAATTTTGAGATCATTTATGACATTAATCCATAAAAAATAATATTAAAATATTGATCTCACTGACACAAATTCTTGGTTACGTCAATGCCCGTGAATATTTAATAAGTATAGATAATTTTCGTATCCGTAATTTTTTAAAAAATAAAAAATATTTGTTTTTAACTTTTTTATTTTATTTTGCACATTTATATAATTTTTTTATAAATATATATTTTTAAATACCAATATATTAATTGTAATTAACCTAAAATAAAATTTATATTATTAATAAAAAATTAATTTATTAAATATATATATAAATATATAAGGTATGGATACGGAGCGGATGCTATATTTCCAATCTTCATACTTAATAAAAAATTTAAAACCATATCCATATCTGTCTTCATACCTAAAATTTAATATCCATTTTCATCTTCATTAAAATAAAACAAATCAGGTTTCTAATCTAGTTTTGGTAAGATTGACATTCTTATTTTTGAGGACTTTAAACTATTAAAATTTTTGTTAAAATATTAAAAAAGTTTTTGAATTGTTTGACCTATTTTAATAAGTTTATTGTATCTAAATAAAATTTTATTATTTGATTGGTATCTAAATAAGTTTTTATTTTATACAAAAGAAAATTTTTTGCTAAAGGCTTATTTAGATATTAATTAAAGGTTAACATTCCCTTTTTTGGTACAAAAGAGGTCATAGTCAAGGGATAGGGAAAATGGTTGCAACTGTTGGCATTCAAACAAAAAACTTACTGGTTGTTACTTCTTACGTGATTCAATAGAACTAAATTTCGAGTTTAAGTTAAAAGTTTATTTAAGTACAAATTAAAGATTAAAGGCATTTTTGGTGCAAATTAATGATCAATAACTTATTTAACTGCAATAAGAATATATAAATTTATCTAAATAAAATAATGTATTTAAAAATATTCAAATTTGAATCGATTCAAATTTAAAATTTTAATTGATTATAATAGTTTTATTCTTTTTTATTTAATTTTTAATTTGATTACAAATAAATATATTATATATTTAAAACTCATTTATTTGGTGACAGATAATTTAAGAATTAACTAGATTAATATGAAATTAAAATTTTACTCTAATCAAACTTGTTTATATGTTTTGCCCATTTTTCAATCTAATGCAAAGTGATTACAGAATCTTTTTGTATAGGTTTCACAAACTTTTTAGTCTCTAATCAAAACTTGCGATGGGAAACTACTAGGAAAAATAAGCATTATCAAATTGATCACAATACAAAAGCCTAGTATTTTGCCCTATAGAGGATTTTCTTTGGTGAAAATCAAAGAGAAGCTTTTTTCTCTTGAAGGAAGAACAAGTTCATGTCACTTTTTTGGTGTTTAGACAAACATTTCAACCTAATGAAAGATTCATAGTCATTTTTATCTCTTTATTAGATAATTAATTATGATTTAGTTCCAAATTAAATCATCAGGCAAAAAACTTAACATTTATCCTCAATAAAAAGATTAAATCAATTATCTCTTCATGGATGGAATTGTTGGGAATTGATTATGCAATAAACATGAAGAAATTTAAAAATTTTAATCTAAAAAATTTTTGGATCATGTTGATAAGAATTGGATGGATTTGTTAAGAATTAATCATACAATAGGTATGAAGGAATTTAAAAATTTTAATTCTAAAAAACTTTGGATCACATTGATAAGAAATACAGAATCACATACAAACAAATGATAAAGACAAAATTTGCTTACTTTGCTTTATTGATGGTGATAATATAAATTTTACAAGAATCTTAAGCTTGGTTGTAGCAAACCAATAATTATCCAAGTATACATTCTTTAGCATTAATCGACACAAATAAGGTGAAAAGACATTTTCAATGGAAAAGGAAGAAGCTTGGTTGAATCCTATCCTAGTAAGATTTGATTTACCTTTTTGTGTCTTTCTTTCAATTTTTCTCTAAAACATAAGATAGATGTTATTCTTATTCTCTTATTTAAAGGGGGTGACTAAGCTTTTTCAAATAGAGGAAAAATTTTGGCCAAGTCCTATTCCAAATAATTTAAGTCAATAGATTAAGTCTAGCTTAATTTATCAAAATTTTAATCTTTCATAAGTCATGTTCTTAATGTGTGCAACTTATTAGGCTTCTTAGAATGTTACCTATCTATGCTTGGTTTTTCAATATAATTAATATCTCAGTTTAATATTGAGCATGATTAGTGTTTACTTAATTTTGCTTAATTATATTAATTTTTTGGTTTGACATTAACTCTTAAATAAACTTTAAAACTATTCTAAAACTATATTTCATTTTGGCCAAAAATTTTTCGAGTTAATACGTTTAAAATTAAAATATTTTGATCACACAAGATGGTAAATTCTACAAGGATTACTTATGCATCTTCACATGTTTCATGTTACACCCAATTATATTTGACTAGAACCATCATGGATAATATCATAAGTTAAAATCAAAGTATATCATTTTTCATATAAGATCATTAGTAATCTTAAGTCAAATAATCACTTATACAAACATCACATGAGAATGTTATTATAGACATTGAGTGATTTACCAAAGAGTATTCTCATATAGGATTATGTTTAGTGAACTTGATCTTATAATAAGCACCTACATGCTAGCTTAAATTTATCCAAACTTCAACCTATAAGATTGATTGCTTGCTTTATAAGCAAAAACATAACTATATGTCGATTTCAACAGCTTTTTATCAATGTCCAATTGTTGCTAAACTTTTAGGAGTCCTACAAGTATATAGGTTGCAAAAGTAATATCGATAAGAAATATTTCGAATATCGTCTCCTCAATGATTGAAGGAGTTGTAGACCTAAAAGTAAGTACTAATTTTAACATTTCGGGTATATTTAATCTTATAAAAATTTTTAAAATGATCTTATTAAACAAAATTAATCTAATAAAATTACCAAATAATTAAACCTAATAAAACTACCAATTATGGAAAAAAGAGCCATAAATGGAAAGTTATAAAAAATAACAGCTACTAAAAATAACAGGTTGCTAAAAATAAAAAACTATAAATCCTACTATTAAACTAAAAAAATTTAAAAGCATGAATTAAAATTGCAATTAAATAGAAGAAGGATGAAAAGTAGAAGTTGGAACCAACAAATTAAACAAAAAAGAAACCAAACAAAATGCGAAAAGAAAAGCATTTTTAATTGAAAATTAACCTAATTGAAATTCTAACCTAATTTGGCATGCATTAAATGTCTAAAATGAAAATTAATCAAGAAAGTGACAAGGAAATGCACAAAACTATGGCTTAAAACAAAATTAAAAGTGTCATAACATATAGATCCATAGACCTAAAGTTAGATACGATTTAAGAAGTCATCACCAATTTTTTATTCAGGGATGATTGGCCACTTAAGTGAATCTATCATATTAAGAATGTCTTAAGATTAACTAAGGGTTCCTAAAAAATATGTTTTGGTTTGCATTTCAAAATAAGTTTCAGGAGTTTGGTTACATATAAGAAATGTTATAGTACCCTACATGTTCGTCTAAAAGATGGTACCGTTTTATTTTAAATTATCTTAAGGGTTTATGGTTTTAATAGCCTTTTATTAACTTCTAAATATTGGAAATAATTTTTAATATTTTTTCATCGATCTAACAGAATTCCTAAAAATACTTTCTCACCTCAAGAATATTCAAGAATTCTATTTGTTTTTTTTTAAGAAGCTCCATCATATGACAAGGAAAATATATATAAAATTTTTACCATTTGGGCCAAATTTAAAAATATTTTCTCACCTAAAAATTTCTTAGATAATCATCTATTCATGATTGCTAAAAATTTCATCCTCTGATATACATTATTTTAGGTAAATTTTCTATATCTAAATTTCTATTATATTGAGATATATTTAAATTTTCCACCATTTTGGAAACATTTAGAAATATTTTTTCTTTCAAAGATATTTTTATTTCTTCGAATTTTCTCATTGAGATTTATTTTTATCATTTTTAAAACTTCTTATTTCTATCTTTATTGTTTACTATGTTTAAAATATCATTATTAAAATTTTATCTAATTTTACCACCAATCTGGTAAAATTTTAGAAATAAGTTTATCATTTTAAATTTTTTTTAAAAGAATCAACCATTCTTGATCTCTTAAAATTCCAACATCAAATTTATTTTATTACTTTTTATTTTTTAGGATTTGTCCTTGTTAATTCTAAAACTTTCTAAATCTTGATTCTTTTAATTTTTATTATTGTTTGAAAGCACATATCAATATTGTTATTGAAAATTTTATCTAAATCTCCACCATTCTAGAGATATTAAAAAGAAAGTTTTTATTTAAAAAATACTAGAAATTCAACCATTCTTGATTTATTTGGTTAATTTTCAATTTTTTTAAGGATTATATTCTTGTTATTTTTATTCTTGATGTTGAAAAATTATTTTTTTATATTTGAAATTTTTATCTAAATTTTCCACCTTTCTAGAAATATTTAAGATAAAATTTTCAATTGAAAATTTCTAAGAAAATCATTCATTCGTCAATTTTTTGAATTTCATCATTGGATTTATGAAATGTTCTAATTCTGATATTTACTCTATTATTTCTAAAAATTCTCAATTTGGTTATTTTATTCTTAATATCTTTGTTATTAAAATTTTCACTTAAAAAAATTACACCATTTTGAAAAATTTAAAGAAAGATTTCACTTAAGAATTATAAAATTTTAATCATTTTGGATTTTTTTTATTTTTAATCTTGAAATTATTATAATTTTTTTTTAATAATTTAAAGTTTTTACTTGAGTTTTTTTATTTATTATTATATTTTTATTAATATCAAATAATGGAAGCCCTTTCCTAACATTATGCATACAATGCAGTGAATAAATAAACAATGAAAATATATAAGAAAATAAAGTACTTTGGAATGTATGCACGTGGGGCCTTTGGAATGTATGCACGTGGGGCCTTTGGAATAAATCTAGCTCAAAACCAAATTGGAATTTAATCTTGTTTACAAGTCAAATCTGCCATGTCAAATCTTTTTTACCTTCCATTAACTTGTCTTCTCCAAACTCTATACGGTACCATAAAGATTATGGATGCAGAATGAAACCTATCTCCCTTTTCCTTATTTTATTCTCCGCTTCTATAAAACAAGTCGGCGGTAGCGTCCTTTTTACCAGATTGAAACTTTAGCCAGTAAGCCAGACTGCCATTACCTTTCTTCCATCCTTCTATGTCCAGAATTCCACGAAAATCCCTCAACCAAGAGCGTGTCTCTTTGTTTGCTGCCTATGTTTGCTATTTGTGCTTACACAGCCGCTCGCCAAACAGTTCAAGGACGCGTGTGCCTCTGCCTTCCACCTTTGTTGAAGGTTAGAATGAAGCCACTGGAAATCGCTGTTGGCCTCCCTTCCTTCTTGTCACTTAGAGCCCCAAAAGCTTTCTAATAAACGTGGCTCACAATCGTCGTAAGTTGCCTCTGGGGCCTCCTACCACCAATGCAGGTCACGAGCACCACTACTAGAATTTTTATTTTGTCTGTATTGTTGGTAGTTTGTGTTCTTTGTTTGTATATTGCTGGGAACGGGTTTTATGGGAATTAAGCTAGAAATTGGGTGTATTTTCTCTATGTGATTTCTCTCTTATCACTGGATGTTTCTCTCTCTCAGATTTCTGTCTATTTTCTCTTTGATTTATGTAATTTTTATGATTTTTTTTACTGAGTGTCCTGAAGGTCTGATATGCAGGTATATTTATAGGTGAGAATTTGAGCTCAATTGGTATCCCATTTAGATTTAATTTCTTTCAAAACTTTACCTTATCACCAAATTAAACTTGAATTTTATCTAAAAAAATCCTTTCATTCAATCAAGATAGGAATAATCACTGTGAAAGTAAAATCCAACCTAACCTTTTCACGGCCAAATCGATTTTCAATCATTCCATTATCCTTTTTTTTTTTATTTTCTATTTTTAACTGAGTATGATAAAAGATAAAATAAAATATTATATTTAAAGATAAACGAAATTAAATTTAAAGATAAATCATAATAGAAATTAGATAAAAACTATAAATAAATGAATAAATAAATAATCGAGATAAAACATAAATTTGAATAAATAAAATAACATAAAAAAAATTTAGGTTTAAATCAAATATGATATCTATAGTTGTCCCTCTTTACATATTTTCTATGCAATATGAGGCACACAATTTTATAAATAAGGGCTTATCATAAATAGAGGCACAACTTTAAAAATAAGAACAAGATCAAAAAGTTTTGATAATCATGCCCAAAAGTCTTATATGTCGCATCTAGGAAAACTAGGATATTATGTTTGGTGGTCTCATAAATCGTTTCTAATATTGAAAAATGCTTATTTGAACAAAAGCACTACAACTTTAAAATTTTGAAAATTTTCCTTAATCATGATTGGTTTTCTTAAAATATCTTTTTTTCAAGGATTAAAATCTTACGTTAAAATTTTTTTTCTCAAACGAGAATTTGAAGTTCCATTACTAGAAATCTTCATATTTACTTTTTCCATGTTCTTGAAATATCTTTTTTTCAAGGATTAGAATCTTTCATTGAGAATTTAAAGCTTTTTCCCTGAAGAGTTTTTAAGGATTAGATTTTTACCTTTGAAGTTTTCTTCTCAAACGAGAATTTAAAGTTCTTTCACTGGAGAGTCTTTATACGTATCTTTTCTATGCTAGATCTTGCAATATCCCTATTTTTTATATTTATGCACTAGATTTTTTAAATGCAATGCATGTGATGCAAATGTCAATTAATGTTTTTTTTTTTGTCAATTGAGGTATACAAGTTCTTAAGGTTATTTCTTTTGGATTTCGAGCTCTTTAAGTCTCAGGCAACAAAATTGACTCAATTCGTTAATCATCTCTCAATTAATATTAGCACCCATATATTCATTTTAAGGAAATCTTCTTTTTCCATTTCCACCATATAGTCTCTAAACAAACTGAAAAGTTCAAACATTTTCATATTATTTTGGCTTAATCATCTTATCCTTAAAATCATTCCTTAAGTCTTTTTCATTAGATGTCCCTTACATTGGTTTTTTTCTTTGCCTTATAAATATCTTTTTCTTTATAGTATTTACCTATTTCTCACAATAAGCATTGGGATTCAAAAAATCACTTTAACATTTCCTAAAATTTTCATCAATAGCATATGGAAATTGCCCTAAATAACTATATTTCTAAACATGACCCAATGTTTCACATGTGATCAAATCTTTTAAAACTGATGATTACTATGGATAATGAACATGATGACTCATGAATTGGTCTCTTTAGAAGGGATGCCATGATTTGGCATATCATGATCTTGGTTATTGAAGGTGATTTGACCACTAAACGAGAAATGGAATATCAATGTCTCTTCATTTAAACTTATAAACAAAGATGATATTTTAAAGTATAATCTATTTTGGCATTCTTTTAAGTTCTTGATATATGGTAGTTTAATAAATGCCACAATTGGTCATGCAAGGTTTCAAGTTTTAGGAAATAAAGGAAAGATTCAGATGTTAGAATAAGTCATCAAAGCAGGGTTGATAAAAAATCTCCAGTGCATTGAGGTTCATTTAAAAATGCCTTGACCTAATGCTTATAGCATCAATCAATTTCATGAGTTGCTTTCAAATTTTTATCATTGTTCTAGACTATCATTTTGGGTTTTCACCTTAGAGCTTTATTTTTCTTTTTTTTTATTCTACCATGCATTTAAGCATTCAAAATTTATCTAAAACCAAATTGATGATTTTTTTAGGAACTAATTTATTAACTTAGATATCCATACATAATCCAAATGGACTTTAAAAAAGACATAACATAGATCATGGTTTGAGGTTTTGAAAGAAAAGATAAACAAACCCAAAATATGTCTTTAAAGGTAATTGAACTAAAGATCATTTTTTTTTCCAAGGGACATTTTCCTTTATTCAAAACATGCATTTTCATCTTTTTTATCTTTTTATCTTTTTCTTTCTTTCATTTTTCATTTTTTTTATTGCATGAGTTTAAAAATTTTGAAACTCAATTTATTTTGAACTTGCTTCCAACATAAAATCAAATGCCCTTAATGAGATCACTTTTTTGAACTTACCCCTTTAACATAAGGTATTATTTCCTATATCTTTAACATAAGATCAAATGCCCTTAATGAGATCCCTTTTTTGAACTTGTCCCCAATTTTGGAGAATGATCCTTGGTTATGGTTCATTTAGAAAAAAAATCAACAAGCTCAAAAGGGGTAGCAAATGGATTTTTTTTTTCATTGAAGGAAACATGAAAGATGGCCATTTTTCACTTTAGGTATGGATACTTCTATTAAAAAGCAATTATCAAGAGACGGCATTTTTTTTCTCATTGATTTTAGATTCATTTAAATGTCTAATATGCATGATATCACAATCATTTATTTTTTTTATTTTTTCTTTATCTTTTTTCTTTTTAGCAACTCATGCATTTTCTTAACTTCCTACTCCAATGAAGTTTAACAATATTCTTTTTCATAATTTTTTCATATGTTTATCAGTTAAAATAGTAAAAAAAAAGGTTATTTAGGATATCAAGTAAGTTTGGCTCTTCCAATAAATTTGCCCCAAGATAAGATTTGAGGATCACTTGGTGAAAGATTGAAAAAGAGAGGAATGTTATACAAGTTAAGTTAATGAACAACTTGAGAAAATATGAGAGTTTAGGATTTACGAAAGAATTTGGGTGGTGAAGTGTTTGAAAAAGCCTTAACATTTATTAAATCACTAAAATTCAAAAAGCTTAAGAGAATACCTTAAAAGATTTACAGATTACTTGATCATCTCATTGCTTATAGCCTAAACAAAAATCAATAATTTTTAAGATTCGTCATGGTCAAGTGGGTGAAGTACTGAAGCTTTTGTCCTTAGGGATTCTTAAGATTTTTTTTTCATTTATTTTTCAATTGGAAAAAAAATGAAATGTTTAAGGCAATGGCTTGGGATGCTGATTTTTAACAGTAATTACTAAATTTCTTGAGATTTTTCATATATATATGTGGGAAATTAGCCATGCAAAAACTCAAACAATCTATATTGAAAGAACTTATTACAAACTTTTAAAATTTTCACAATGAATCCACAAAATTAACCTATGTTAAAGAAATTTTCCTTGCTTAAAATGTTCTTGGGTTAAGGTACCACTTGATGAGATCGTTTGTCTTTCTCTTTACTTGTCTGCATCTTTGAGTTGAGTGCCGGATTATCCCGAAATAATAAGGTATTAATGTTATTATCATAATTAAAAATAAGGATGGTCCGTACATGGTACTATGTATGCATGAATGAATGAATCAATGTAATAAAGATTATTTGCCACATAACAATTATTAATAAAAGAAATCTGAAATTGAAAATTTATCCTATCAAAGTTTCAAAACTACATCCATAAAAAAGTCAAATTCCAATGTTTTTTCCTAATATAAATCTATCTCCTAATAAACTTTTTAATCTGTTGATAGTGGTTATGTGTTTCATCTAAGAAATTAACCAATCGTTGTCCATAAGCTCCAATTGATTGCTCCCTTATCTTTAATTTTACAGCTTTCTCTTCTATTTCATGCACCTTATTAGCAACCGTACAAATCTAATTAAACAAATGCCACAAATGCTCTTGTTTCACCACATATGCATTCTTTAATTGTTCATTACTATCAGCATACATTTGGCATTTGTTGGTTAGGACACTCTTGTTGTGCATTGATCAACCATCTCTTTAAGCATTTGATTGTGTCTTTTGGCTTTAACAATCATCTTTTACCCTTTTTCCACCTTTGCTTGATGTAGCTCATTTTTTTTTTTTTTAAGAGTAAAGTAAGTTCAGGGGTAACTGATTAGTGCATTTTGTCATTGCTTTCCATTGATTTCTCTCTTTACTAAGCAACTTTAAGTTATCTTTCATTTTTTGTTTTAGCATTTTATTCTTTTATTCTAATTCATCTCTTTCATCTTGGAGTTTTTCATTGCAATCACAATTTTCAATGGGGGATCTCATGGGGTTAGTTTCAAGGGATGATTAGATTTGCACTCTTGAAGGATCATAATGTCTTTAGCTCTTCTAGCATGCTAAACAAAATACTCAGGAGTGACATCATGCATAAGCCTCCATTGGCCAACCTTAAAAGTCTTCTTCCAACCTATAGTGATCTCTTTTATTCTCTTAAAAGCTTGTTTCTTAGTGAATGAGAATTCTGATTAGTTGAAACCATGTGCCATTGGAATAAACTGCTCATATCTAAACTGTTTTCGTACTATTATTGGAATATAGCTGACAGCACGCCATAAACTTAAGAAAAAAACACAAGTTTGATTGCCATAGTTGTATAGTGTAGAACTAAGTCACATTCATGGTGCCCTCAATTTCACCTCTTGACTGGTAAGCTTTCGTAAATACAAAATTCAATCTTCTTTTGATATTGTCTTTAACCATTTGCTGTTGCAAAACTTCTTAATAGAAATGCTAGAAGTGAGGTAAGTTTGCAAAATTTATTTTCTATGCACTCGAAATGGCTTTTAATCCAAATGTAAAGTAGTTGCATGTACCTATTGAAATGTCATTTCCTATTTTGGCAATAATGATTTAAGCTTCTATTGATTTTTGCCAAAATAGCTAGTGTCACATTGATCTTATGCTTAATCTGATCTACAAAATCCATTATAGTGACTTCTATATAGCCTAGAACCTTTAGGAAAACTACCAGCCCATATATGGCTAAAGCCATTGCAGCCATGCCTTGCTCATCATCTGAATGTTCTATAATGAAGTTTCGTAAAAAGCTCCATGGAATACCTTTACTTTTGCCTTTTGACTTGACATATATATTGACTTGAGGTAAACTGAGTCTAAGCATTTTGGCCAATTTCTTATGATAACCTGTCTTGTTTGTCCAATAGATTTTATCTAGATTCAATAGATCCTACCTAAGTAACACCATGTACTCTTTGATGGTTGGCACCATATCCACTTCATTGAAAACAAAACATTGATATGATGGATCCTATAATTGTAGCATGGCCCTGATAAGATTATTGTCTACTATCACTGAAATAAGTGAAGCCATATTTTCATACTTACTTTCAAATATTTCTTGCCTTGTTATATTCAAATGCTACCAAACACCATTCAAATCTGCTAGGTCATTCTGTTGGAGATTGAGATGCACCTTCTTAAAAAGTTTTGACATATAATTCCTAGGTAAACAATCTCTTTTTTGGCATTAGACTTCTTTTGACTTGGCTTTCAATTGATAAAAAAATTCATAACGAGTTGATGAAGACTTTGATTATGCTTGACTTTCTATGGATGTAGGTATGAGATCTGATTTATCAATAATTGATATGTAATAGATGTTCCCTATATGAAAATTGGAATGATGTAAATGCACAAAGTTAAACAAATAATAATAAGAAATGATGCAAACACACAAAGTTAAACAAACAATATGACAATTAAAATGATGCAAATGCACAAAGTTAAATGATTAAATAAAAAAATAAAATAGTTAGATAATCAATAAATCACACATACTATTCCTTATTGTGTCCTAATTTAGGTTATGTCTAACAATGGGTAAGAACGGCTCTATCCTAAGGTTGGCCTCTTAAGTGTGGATTACATTTAGGGTTGACTAATTTTAACCACAAAAGGTTTACAAATTGCTTCTTACATCATTGTCTATCACAGATTAGTAAGGTATTTCAATTCTTACCCATCATAGGCTACCGACGAAAAAGATTCAATTTGAGTTAGAGTATTTCTTTAGCCACTATAGAGACATAAAATCTTACGAAAACATAAGAGCTTTATTCCCTTCTAAAAGGGATAGAGCTTTGGTATAAAGCTCATGTAATGCAAATAAATGTGTGTGTGAAAGAACATATAGAGTTTTCAACCTAAATTTTTTGTAAATCAAATAAAAAACAAAAACAAGGGCAAAAATGTTAGTAAACAAGTTACATAATCATTACATTTTAAGACCATTAAACCAAAGAATAAGATAAATTTAAAATTTTATAGCTTGACTCTCTATGACTTTCCATTAAAGTCGTCAAACTTATCATAACATATAGATCCATACACTTATAGTTACACACAACTTAAGAAGCCTCCCCTATTCTTTTATTAAGATATGATTAGTTACCTACGTGAATCTATCATTCTAAGAATGTCTTAAGCTTAACTAAGGGTCCCTAAAAGAATAAGTTCTGGTCTGCATTTAAGAATAAGTTTTGAGAGTTTGGTTACCTATGAAAAAGGTATTGCACCCTCACACCCCTACCTAAAAGACAATACTATTTTATTTTATATTATCATAAGGGCCTATGGTTCTAATGGTCTTTTATCAAAATTCTACATGTTGAAAATAATTTTTAAAATTTCTCTATCAATCTTGTAGAATTCTTAAAAATACTTTTTCATCTCAAGAGTAGTCAAGAATTTCATTTGTTTTCTTAAAGAAACTCCATTGTCGGACAAGAAAAATATATCTAAGTTTTCTATCATTTGGGCTAAATTTTAAAAAAAATTTTCACCTAAAAATTTCTTAAATAATCATTCATTCATGATTACTAAGAATTTCATCATCTGATTTACTTTATTTTGGGTAAATTTTTTGTATCCAAATTTCTAATATGTTGAGATATATCTAAAATTTCCACAAATTTGGAAACATTTAGAAATATTTTTCTTCTAAAGACTTATAAGAAAGTCAACCATATTTTTATTTCTTGGAATTTCCTCATTAAGATTTATTTTTATCATTTCGAAAACTTCTTATTTCTATCTTTATTGTTTACTATGTTTAAAATATCATTATTAAAATTTTATCTAATTTTACCACCAATTTGGTAAAATTTTAGAAATAAGTTTATCATCTAGAAAATTGTTTTAAAGAATCAACCATTCTTGATCTCTTAAAATCCTAACATCAAATTTATTTTATTACTTTTTATTTTTTAGGATTTGTCCATGTTATTTATAAAACTTCCTAAATCTTGATTCTTTTTTTTTTTTTTTGTTTATTATTGTTTGAAAGCACATATCAATATTGTTATTGAAAATTTTATCTAAATCTCCATCATTATAGAGATATTAAATAGAAAGTTCTTATTTAAAAAATACTAGAAATTCTAACATTCTTGATTTTTAAAATTTCATCGTTTGGTTAATTTTTAATTTTTTAATGATTATATTCTTGTTATTTTTATTCTTGATGTTTCATAAATTTTTTTTTATATTTGAAATTTTTATCTAAAATTTTCACCTTTTTAGAAATATTTAAGATAAATTTCCCAATTAAAAATTTCTAAGAAAATCAACCATTTGTGATTTTTTTGAATTTCATCATTGGATTTATAAAATGTCCTAATTCCAATATTTACTCTATTATTTTAAAAAAAATTCTCAATTTGGTTATTTTATTCTTAATGTCTTTGTTATTAAAATTTTTACTTAAAAATTACACCATTCTGAAAAATTTAAAGAAAGATTTCACTTAAGCATTTATAAAATTTTAATCATTCTTGATTTTTTTTACTATTAATCTTGAAATTATTATAATTTATTTTTAATAATTTAAAGTTTTTACTTGAGTTTTTTTATTTATTATTATATTTTTATTAATATCAAATAATGGAAACCCTTTCCTAACATTATGCGTACAATGCCGTGAATAAATAAACAATGAAAATATATAAGAAAATAAGGTACCTTGGAACGTATACACATGGGGCCGTTTGGAATAAAGCTAGCTCAAAACCAATTTGGAATTTAGTCTTATTTACAAATCAAATCTGCCATGTCAAATCTCTTTTACCTTGCATTTACTTGTTTTCTCCAAACTCTATACGGTACCATGAAGATTATGCATACCAAAATGAAACCTTTCTCCCCTTTCCTTATTTTATTGTCTGCTTCTGCAAAACAAGCCAGCAGCACCGTCCCTCTTACCAGATTGAAACTTTAGCCACCAAGCCAGACTGCCATTACCTTTCTTCCTCCCTTTTATTTCCAGAATTCTATGAAAATCCCTCAACGAAGAGCATGTAATTCCTCTCTGTTTGCTGCCCACGTCTGCTATTTGTGCTTCCATAGCCATTCGCCAAACAGTTCAAGGCATGCGTGCCTCTGCCTTCCACCTCTGTTTAAGGTTAGAATGAAGCCACTGGAAATCGCTGTTGATTCCCTTCCTTCTTGTCACTCAGAGCCCCGAAAGCTCTTCAATCAGCGTGGGTCACAACCGCTGTAAGTCGCCTCTGGGGCCGCTAACCACCAATGCAGGTCACGAGCACCACTGCCAGAGTTTTTATTTTTTTCTGTATTGTTGGCAGTTTGTGTTCTTTGTTTGTATATTATTGGGAACATGTTTCTGGGAATTAAGCTAGAAATTGGGTGTATTTTCTCTGTGTGATTTCTCTCTTATCATTGGATGTTTCTCCTTTTCAGATTTCTGTGTATTTTCTTTATGGTTTATGTAATTTTTATGATTTTTTTTGCTGAGTGTCCTGAAGTTCTGATTTGCTGGTTTATTTGTAGATGAGAATCTGAGGTCAATCGGTATCCCATTTAAATTTAAATTCTTCCAAAACTTTACCTTATCACCTCATTAAACTTGAATTTTATCTCAAAAATCCTTTCATTCAATCAAGATAGGAATAATCACTTTTTTAAGTAAAATCCAACCCAACCTTCTCACGGCCATATCGATTTTCAACCATTCCATTATCCCTCTCTTTTTTTATTTTTTGTTTTTAATCGAGTCTGATAAAAGATAAAATAAAATATTATATTTAAAGATAAATGAAATTAATTTTAAAGATAAATCATAATAACATTAGATAAAAAATAAAAATAAATGAATAAATAAATAATTAAGATAAAACATAAATTTGAATAAATAAAATAACATAAAAAAATTTTAGGTTCGTTTGGTTTTGGTTCAGATCAAATGGGATGTCTCTATAAAATTGCCTAAAAGATTAGTTAAAAATCGAAATGCAAGGTCATCAATTCTCGCTGAAGCATTTTACTGAACACTTAACACACTAAATGCAATTCCTAAAATACCTAACCTAAACACTAATACATGAAATCAGAATTAAACTTAAGTTAATCTAAATGAAAATGACATGAAAAAAAAATACTGGGCAAAACATCTAAAATAAATAAAAAATACTTACACACCTAAACGGAGCTAAATGAAACCTAGATTACTTGACCGAGTGAAAATGTGATCTCAATGGATGTAAACACAAAATTTGACTTAAGTAATATAAAATAGACTCAAAATAGGACAAAAAATTTATAGGAAGCTAAATGCAAAAACCGAACTTGTTGACCAGAAAATTTAAGTGCAAACCGTGACATTAAGATGCTATGAAACTAAACCCTATGAACTAAAATGCTAAAGGAATCACCCAAGGCCCAATGGTACTAGTAAAACTAAATGAAATACCTTAACTAGATCTAAAAATGAACCAAATTATGTATGAAAACATCTTCTAAAACTGACTATAAAATGTAGAAAAATACAATGCAAACCGTAATATATAACGGTAATAAAACTATACCTATACATGAACTAAAAAAATAAACAAAAAAATAATCAAAAAGTTGTACGAGCGTAGTTCCTAAAACTAACCAAAAAGAAAAACAGATTGCAACCCGAAGCATGGAAATTGGCCTGAAGCTAAAACCTAATGGATTAAATGCTATGAAAAATGAAAAATGATCTTATGCAACATGAAAACTAAACACAAGACCTTAAAATAAACATGAAAATGAAAAAAAAAAATGGTGCAGGGGACTGACTCCAAAATAAACTGAAACTGGTTAAAAACTGGGTTGAAAAATGTAAAACAGTTGCATGGAAAATGCATGAGACTGAGAGCTATAACTAAGCTAATTCATCAAACACGTAACCGACATAAACCAAACATCTTTTTTATCAACTCAAAAACACAAAAACAGAATATAAACATCAACCGAAACTACATGACAGAATGCAAAATAAAATCTGGGCAGAAAACAAAAGCAATGCATAAAAACTTGAAATGAAAAGAAATTAAATAAACGAATAAGGTCCCTTAGGCCCCCATGGAAAATTTCTCAAGCAAAGGCCACCTTGGAGTATCCTTTTCTTGCAAATATAAGCTCAAACATAAAGCAAAACAATGCTGGAAATGAGACGAAACAACGCTGGAAAAACCAAATTTTGAAAGAAGAAATTTCATTGATAAAAACTTAAAGGAAAACAAGAGTAGACTTTGCATGTAAGTTTAATACAATAAAAGTAAATTGAAAGTATAAACAAAGCTGGTTTAAAACATGAAAAACAAAGCTACAATGGAGCTTAAGAAGACACGGCAAGATCAGCAAGAATGCTGCCTCACAGTGGCGTCACAAACAGGAGAAAAAAAGAACATGAAAATGAAAGAAGAAAAAAATAAAATGGAAAGTTGGGGCTCCATTTTTTCATTCCTCAAAAGTTTTTATTTAAAGCATAGTTCCAGGTCTTCAGGTGGTCAATCAAGGGTTCCTATTGAGCAATCTCCACTGTCTAAAAAGCCAGCAAGCTTAAAAATATCTGCTGCTGGTAGGAAGCAAAAAACCGTGCATTTTGTTATGCAATTCTCCCCCATGTAGTGCATGATGAGTTGGACCAACGAGGGGCTTTGATTCCTCCACCTAAGACACATAATGGCAGCTTGGTCCTCTCTCAAAATGAGCCATTTGGAGGTTGTATTGGTGCAAAAACCGAACTTAGCAACAAGCTGGCAGCTTAGTGCTGACTTGTCTTCCTTGCACTTGTGCCACCTTGCAGAGCCTACTTGTTCTCCAATCATTTTCCACTAAAAAGCCACCTCATCAATGAGACATTCTTTGAATTTTCCAGCCACAAGGCCTTCCAAACCGTGCATCCCAGCCGCAAGAGAGAATCCAAAACTGTCATTTTCATAGTGGTCCTAATTTTGGCTTACAGTGCAAATGCTCCACCCCTCTCTTGTGATCTTCTTTGCCGATTCCTTTTCTCCCAAATTCAGCTTGTTTCTTAACTTGGTGGCTAGCTTTTCTCCTCATTAGGCTCCCCAAAGTCAGTTTAAAGCTCGTCAACTCAGCTCTTCAACTTGCAAGCTAACCTATGCATGAAATAAAGCTCACAGATGCGTTAGTAGCTAGCTTATGGCTTGGGCACTTCTTGGGCATGGCTTGGCAGCTTCTCTTCATCTTCATGGTTTATTTTCTTCATCGAAATTAGCTCACTTCAGCTACTAAGCAGCCCTTGCAATGCCTTGGCAAAATTCCCACTTGGTTTGACCATTGCTAGCCAAGGACACTAGGTGCGGGCATGATGTTTCGATTTACCTATACTTGAAACAATTAGGAAAATCAGTTGGGTAATGCAAATAATGACCAAGCAAGTCATAAAATTAATTAATTAAGTATATGATAATTCTATAAAAAATAGAATTATCAGACTCCCAAACTTGAGTTTTTGCTTACCCTTAAGCAAAATCAACTTATGCTAAGGGTCAATTTCACTTCCTATGATCAATTTGAAATTATTTCCTCAAAAAATTGCATTATGATTATAGCTTAAGGTAAATCTTAAATAAAGGCTAGTCATGAGAGTCATCATAAAATGTGTATCTATTTAAATAAGTTTCGTTGTGTGCAACATTCATCACATATAATTACCTGCAATTTAGCTACGAATATGCAACCATGGAATTAACACAACATAATCAAAGTTCACATACATTCCATATGTTTGCCTTTCACACCTCTTTCCATTAATATTAGACTAATCACTGAACTAAAGATCATTTGGTCTTTGCTAGTATGTAATGTTAGGCTATGGTGAAAGTAGGATAAAAGGAATTTTTAGATTTAAGTACCCTATCATGCACTACAAGCTTAGGATTGATTAGATATGCTAAGAATGAGAGCTTTCAAGACTTTATCATCCCTTAAACTTGGATTTTTCCCCTTTTATTCTTTTATTTTTGATTATTTTTAATTATTTTTCTTTTTTTTTTTTAGTACCCCCATTTCCTAAATATGGCATAGCTCTCTAATCATATCATGAATGATCCTTATGCACATAAGTAGGGACAAGAAAGGAGAAAATGCAAAATGAGGTATAAGTTTATTGATATGGGTGCTTAATAAAGAAAGTGTAATATAAGGTTCAAAAGGGTTGACTATGGATATATGCATTGAGGTTGACTTGAAAGGCTTAATCAATCCAATGACGGCCTAAGTCATTTCTCTAATTTAGTGTAGCCTAGAATTTCACCTCGTGATGTGATAAAAAAAATTCTAAAACATAGACACAACTTAAAAAATGAAATGCAATTCCTATGATCACATAAACAATCACTAAATGGCATGCAATTTAATGATCATAACATAGACTCACAAGTGAAAACTTATAATTAAATATTAGCAAACCCTAATATTCATTTCATGCTTCACACAAGTTTGTTTTTTTTCTAAAGCTATAACCAAAGTCAATCGTAGTTTCAATCATAGGATTAATGATAATCAACCAAGGAAAGCATATTGATGACTTTTAGCAAAAATCAATTAAGTCTAAGTCTTGAAAATTTTTGAAAATTTTCACTTTCCCAAACTTAAAACGCAAATTGTCTTCAATGTGTAGGCAAATATGAATTTAAGCACAAGAGGTGAAGAATACTCTTTTGATTGGTTGAGGTTTTTCCTTAAGCTCTCCATGATTAGCTTCAATTTTTCCTATGGACAAAAAACAAAAATTAAAAACTAAAATAAGTAAAAAGAAAAACATAAAAATTGTAAAAAATAAAAAACCCTTCTATTGCTTCGAATGTCATCACTTAAGTCCAAAATGTGCTTTTATTCATATCTACAAGGCACAGAAAAGAAAGGATTAGCAAACATAAAATAAACATAACCAAAAATGAAATGAAAACAAAGGATAGAAAACTTTGGTTACCTTCCAAGAAGCATCGAATTATAGTCTATAGCTTGACATTCTTTTAAATCTTTAGTGGGGTTAGAGAGTATAATTACAGATTTTAAATGATCAGCAACTCTACTAAAATAGTGCTTCAGCCTTTAGCATTCACCTTGAATCATTCATTTATGTTCTCATCCATAATCCTAATAGTCTTAGAGGGAAATAAGCTAGTGACCATGTGTAAACCCAACTATTAGAAAGAGATTTAATCAAGAATTAAAGTACAAAACCTACTAACTAGGCTTGAAGCTTATTTCTAGGATTTTCTTGTCATGTCACCTTTTTATCTTTTCCTTGTACAACTTGGAACTTTAATAGGCTTGTAAACTCATCAAGCTCATTAAGTTGTAACAATCTTTTTTCACTAGCTACATTTAGATCGAAATTTAGAGTTTGTAGAGAATGGAAAGCTTTATGTTCTAACTTGATTGGAAGGTGACATGCTTTCCTAAATTCTAGCTGGTATGGTGACATCTATATAAGAGTTTTAAAAGTGGTCTTGTAAGATCAGAGTGAATTATCTAATCTCTTGGACCAGTTTTTCCTTAAGGGGTTCACCATTCTCTCAAAGATCCTTTTGATTTCGTTATTCAACACCTTAACCTAGCCATTAATTTGTGGGTAGCAACTAGTAGTGACCTTATGAAAGACCCTATATTTCACTAAAAGACCAACAAAGTGTTTATTATAGAAATAGATCTTCTTATCACTAGTGATGGCCTTAGGTGTCCCAAAATGAGTAAATATATTCTTTTTAAGAAAGTTCATGACAACCTTGATATCATTAGTGGGTATGGTCAATGTTTCCACCAACTTTGAAATATAGTTAATAACTACCAGGAATTAGAGGTTGCCATAAGATCATATGAAATGTTTTATAAAATCAATGCCTTACACATAAAAAATTTCAATTTCCAATATATTGTTCAGGGCCATTTCATGTCCCTTTGAGATGTTTCCCGCTTGCTAGCAATGATCACACTAAGAGACAAACTAGTATACAACTTTGAACAACATAGCCAATAAAAACCAAATTGTAGCACTTTTGTTGAGGTTCTCTCTATTCCAAAATATCCTCCATAATCTGATGTATGACAATGTCTAAGCATGCTCTCTATTTCTTTTATGGGGATGTACTTTCAAGGATTTGATCCTTACATTGCTTGAATAGATAAGGTTCATCCCAAACATAAAACTTGACATCATTTAAAAACTTTTTTTTTTTACTAATAGGATAATTTTGAAGGGAAAACCTTTCGAACTAAAAAATTAACATAATCCATATACCAAGGTAAGCTAAAGTGGCCATACACAAAGAGCTACTCATTAACGAATGTCTCATTGATGATGGTCTTACTCACTCTACTATTCTTAACCTAAAAAAATGATAAGCGATTTGATTCTCAAACTTTTTCCTATTTCAATTATTTAAATCAAATTCTTGAAGGAGAAAGATCCAATAAATAAGCTTAGACATTGCATCTTTTTTTCTTATCAAGTATTTAATTGCATAGTGACCAATGTAAATGTAAGTGTAAGCTATCACCTTTACAGCAATGAGATAGGAGCGAAATTTATCAAAGGTAAAGACAACACCTAATAGCTCTTTCTTAATGATGGCATAGTTAAGTTGAGCATCTATGAGGGTCCTACTCATTTAGTAGATGGAATGGAATAGTTTACTTTTCTTTTATCCTAGGATTGCCTTGATAGCAAAGTCATTGACATTACACATGAGCTTGAAAGAAAGGTCCTAATCAAGAGCTATAATGATAAGTGTTATGATCAATTTCTCTTTTAAGGTCCTAAAGGTAGTCATGCAAGACTCATTAAATCTAGACTACACCTTTTTTTCAAGTAAATTGCATAAAGGTTTCGAGATCTTAGAGAAATCTTTAATAAACTTATGGTAGAAACCAACATGTTCAAGAAAACTCCTAATACCTTTAATTGTGGTATGAGGAAGAAGTTTGTCAATGCCCTTGAAAAAAACCTTGTCACTTAGTACCACTCATTCTTGTACAATGAAATGGCACTTTTCTTAATTTAATACCAAGTTGGTTTCTTCACATCTCTTTAAAACCAAATTAAGGTGAGCTAACCATTGTTTAAAGTTATCTTTGAAGACAAAGAAGTCATCTATGAATACCTCAAGAAAATCCTCAACTATATTGGAAAAGATGGCCATTATGCATCATGAAAGGTAATAAGTGCATGACATAATTCAAAAGGCATCCTTTGAAAGGCAAAGGTCTTATATTGATAGGTAACTGTGATTTTGTCTTGATCTTTTGAAGAGATGGCGATCTAGTTATATTCAGAGTAACTATTAAAAAAATAGTAAAACTCATATCTAGATAATAGATTGAGCACTTGGTTAATAAAAATGAGCAAAAAATGATTTTTTTGGGTCACCTTGTTAAGCTTTCAGTAGTCCATGCACACATGCCAATTGATAATAGTCTTCATAGAGATAAGCTTATTATCATTAGAGACAATAGTTAACCCATTTTTTTTCAACTTGTGTTGCACTAGGCTAACCTATGGGCTATTAAAAAGGGATAGATAATACTAATGTTAAGCTACTTAATGATTTTCTTTTTCACCATATCTTTTATCATAGGATTAGGGTGACGTTGGTACTCTATGGTAGCCTGGTGATCATTCTCTAAGAGAATCTTATATATACAAACAGAGGGATCGATACCTTTAATATTGTCAATGGACAAACCAATAGCTTTCTTATGCTTTTTGAGAACTTATAGCAGCTCATTCTCATAAGCAAGATCCAAAGTAAATGAGATAATAACAAGTAAAGTAGAGTTCTCTCCTAAGAACACATAACTAAGTTGATTAGGCAAAAACTTTAGTTTTAAGGAGGAGGTTCTTCTATTAAGGGTTTTAGAGGGCTGGCAACTAAAAGCACTTATAATGGCTCGAATTGTCCTCAAGATTATAATTGGTGGTTTTAACCCACTGGACATTATCATAAGACTCATCATCAAAGGAAAACTTATAAAAATTATTAGAGTGATCATTTAAAAATGCATCATGAACTAATCTACTCATTATATCTACCCTAAAACACTCATCAAAGTTTTCAGGAGATTTTATTGCTTGAAAAGTATTAAACTTCACCTTTTGATGCTAGACTCATATAGTTCTCCCTTCTGAACATCAATAATGGTCTTACCAATAGTAAGGTTTACTTAGGATGATCAGTGCTTATTTATCCTCTTCCATCTCTAAGATTACAAAATCAGTTGAAAAGATAAAAGTCTCAACCTTAACCAATACATACTCTATGATACCTCTAGGGTACTTCGAAGATCTATAAGCTAAATTAAGTATCACTTTAATAGGGTTGACTTCACCTAACCTTAATTTTCTAAAGATTGATAGAGGCATCAAATTAATGTTGATACCAAAATCATATAGTGCCTTATCAAAGAAGAAATTACCAATGTTGCAAGGTATGGTGAAACTACCAAGGTCCTCAAGTTTAGGTGGAATGCTTTGTTAAATAATGGCACACATTTCTTAGTAAGTGTAATGGTCTCATAGTTTTTCAATCTCCTATTTCTAAAAATTATCTCATTCATGAATTTTGCATAGCTAGGCATTTGCTTTACGCATCTAAAAAAGGGATGTTGATATACAATTTCTTAAAAATCTTTAAAAATTTTACAAATTACTGCTTATTTTTTGCCTTTAAAATCTTTGACGAAATAGTATCAGAGGTTTGTAGGTGTCTGGTTTACTGGTTAAGGTAAGAGACACACTATTCTTCAGAGAAGTTTGAAGAATCACACTATCGCCTGTTTTGTCTTTTTCTTTAAACTATTTTTTTTCCCTTGCTTCTCCTCATCAATAAGGATAGGCTGGGTAGCTAAACTAGAAATGGATGCTATGGTGTGGTAGGGTGATCAACTAAGTGTCTACCACTATTGAGGGTAATTGCCTTGCAATGCTTTTTTTTTTCCTCTTTGGATTAGTTTTAGTGTTGTTGGGAAGGTTACCTTGATGATGAGACTTAAAGGTACTAACGATCTGCCCTATATATACCTCTAAGTTCTTAATGGCAACTACTTGACTCTAGAGTACAGCAGCTTGACTTTGGATGAGATTAGTTTGATTCAACAACATATTGTTTCGGCTATGAAGAATGAAAGAAAATATGTCTTTAAAAGAGTTTTTTTTCCCTAAGGTGAAGAAAGGTGTAGGAGGTACTAAGGGACTAAGTGTTAAGAGAAACCAGAAAGATACTAGGATTTAAAATTGAAAGATTGACCCTAAGTGTTTGTCTATGAAAAGTTCAAGTGATTCTTTCAACTAGGGTTATATATGTAAGAGTAAGGATTATTTTGTTGCCTACTAGGTTGAACAATGGAATGGACAAGCTCTATCCTAATAGGACAACAATCAACTAAATGACTATCCTTACACATCTTGCAACTAGAGAAAGGATTGATGGACTGAACTGGGCTAATAGAATGGATTAGGTTCTGAGTATGGCTAGATCTTAAAGTGTCCATTTTCTTAGTAAATGTTACTATTTGAGCAGTAAAAAAAGTGATGGAATTAATTTCATAAATATCGATAGGTTTTCAAGGATTCTACCTCTCAAATGTCCATTAATAGTGGTTTGCAACCATTTTCTCGATTAGTTCATAAGCATCTTTAATGAATTTGCTCTTTAAAGCTTCGTTGACAATAACATTGATAATGGATTAGTAGTGTCTCAATAATCTATTATAAAACATTTGAATCTCAAGCTATAGTGGAAGACTGTTATAGGGATACCTTATGAACAATTTCTTATACCTTTTCGATACCTTGTTCAATGGTTCAGACTCTTGTTGGCAGAAAGTAGTAATAACGTTCTTGATTTTTACTGTCTTTCTAAGGGGAAAGAACATTGTCATAAATTTATGCTCCAAATTATCCTAAGTGGTGATTGATCTAGAGGCATAGAGGTAAGCCAGCTCTTAACCTTTATCTCTTAAGGAAAATGGAAACAACTTAAGATGAATGGCGTCATTAGAAAAGCCATTGTGCTTAAAGGTGTCACAAATTTCAAGAAGTTTTCAAGATGGGCATTTGGGTCTTCACTGGCTAAACCACCAAACTAGATAAAACCTTGAATCATTTGGATGATGATAGGCTTAATCTCAAAGGTGTTTGCTTCAATTATTGGCCTCCTAATAATGTTTTGAAAGATATCAATGTTTAGCACAGCGTAATCCTGTAAAGTTTGATGATCAAGTGGGTTGGCCATAAGTTGGATAGAGGTAGCATTACGTAATATTTCTTTCCTAAGGTTTTGAAGGGTTTCTCTATTTCTAGGTCTAAAGAAATAAGATCAAGACTTTTAGTCCTATGCATATACCAACCATGGGGTCATAGGGCAATACATGAAAAATAATAATAAAAATACTAAAACTAAAAATAAACAAATAAAATAAAAATATTTGTAAGAAACAAAAAATCATACCACAAACTAGCATGTCTCTATTGATATTAACCTTAGCTTAAATACGCAAATCCCTAACAATGACATTAAAAACTTGTTGCTAACCCTTCAAAATTGTTGTAAGTATATAGGTCACCAAAGTAATACAGATTGAAAATATTTTGAATATCCTATCTTTGGGTTTGGGAGTTCTAGACTTAAAGGTAAGTATCAAATTTAATACTTTGGGTATATTTGGTCCTACACATCTAATTAACCTAAATTAATTTTAAAAAATTATCAAATAATTAAACTTAATTAAACTACTAATTATTGAAAGAAAAGCTTTAAATGAAAAGTTACCAAAAATAGTAGCTACTAAAAATAGTAGGTTGCTAAAATTAAAAAACTATAAATACTCCAATTAAATTAAAAAAATTTAAAAGAATGAATTAAAATTACAATTAAATAGAAAAAAGATGAAAAACAAAACCTGGAAGCAACAAATTAAATAAAAAATAAACCTAACAAAATACAAAAAAGAAAGTTAACATTTTAATTGAAAATTAACCTAATTGAAATTCTAACCTAATCTAGTATGTGTGAAATGTCTAAAATAAAAATTAAGCATGAAAATGACATGGAAATGCACTAAACTATGACTTAAAATAGAATTGAATGTTGCCTAAAAGACTAGCTAAAAATTGAAATGCAAGGCCATCAATTCTCATTAAGGCATTTTATCGAATACCTAACATACTAAACGTAAACTTCTAAAATACCTAACCTAAACAGTAATGGATGAAACTAGAACTATCCCTAAGCTAATCTAAATGAAAATGACATGAAAAATATGCTAGGAAAAACTCCTAAAATAAAAATGCTTAGACACCTAAATGGAGCTAAAATGCAACCCAAACTACTTAACCAAATGAAAGTGTGACTTTAATGGATGCAAATACTAAATTTGACTTAAGTAATTTAAAATAGATTAAAAATAGAACCAAAAATCTATAGGAGCTAAATGCAAAAACCAAACCAATTAACCAAAAAATCTAAGTGTAAACTGATACATTAAAATGTCATTAAACTAAACCCTATGAACCATAATGCTAAAGAAATAACCTAAGACCCAATGGTATTGGAAAAACTAAATGAAATGCCTTAACTAGACCTAAAAATGAACCAAAATGATGCATGAAAGCATCTGCTAGAACTGATTATAAAATGCAGAAAAATACAATGCAAAGAGTAATATGTAAATGCAATAAAACTAGACCTATGAACTAAAATAATATGGAATTGACCTAAAACCTAAATGAATTGTAAAATTAATTGTTATGTCTTAAAATAGATTTAAAAATGAATCTAAAATATGCATGAACACAGTGTCTAAAACTAACCAAAAAATAAAAAAAATAGAATGCAACCCAAAGCATGGAAATTAGCCTAAAGCTAAAACCTAATGGACTAAATGCTACAAAAATAGAAAATACTCTTATGCAACATGAAAGCTAAACACAAGGCCTTAAAATAAACATTAAAATGGACAAACAAGGTGCAAGGATTGACTCCAAAACATAATCAAAACTAGATAAAAATTGGGTTGAAAAATGTAAAAAAAATTAAATAAAAAATGCATGAAACTAAGAATTATAACTAAGCTAATTCATCGAACATGTAACCAACATAAACCAAACATCATTTTTATCAACTCAAAAACACAAAAACAGAATATAAGCATGAACCAAAATTATAAGGCATATTGCAAAACAAAATCTGGACAGAAAATAGAAGCTATGTATAAAAACTTGAAAATGAAAAGGAAATAATAGAATAAAGTCTCTTAGGCCCCATGAAAAATTTCTCAAGCAAAAGCCAACTTGGATTATCATTTTCTTGCAAATATAGCCAACTTGGACTATCATTTTCTTGCAAATACAAGCTCAAACATAATGCAAAACAAGGCTAAAAATGAGATGAAACAAAGCTGGAAAAATCGAACATGAAAGGTGAAATTTCATTGATAAAAAAGTGAAGGAAAATAAGAGTAGACTTTGAATGCAAGGTTAATACAATAAAAGTTAATTGAAAGTATAAACAAAGCTAGTTTAAAACATGAAAAACAAAGCTAAAATGGAGCCTAAAAAGCCACAGCAAGGTCAACAAGAAAGCTACCTCATAATGGCATCACAAACATGAGAAAAATAGAACATGAAAATGAAAGAAAAAAATATAATGAAAAGTCACAGTTCCATTTTTTCATTCCTTAAAGTTTTACTTAAAGCCTAGTTCTAGGTCTTCAAGCGGCCAATCAAAAGCTCCTATTGAGCAATCTCCACCGTTCGAAAAATCAACTGGCTTAAAAAAAAATACTACTAGTAGAAAGCAAGAAATCATGCATTTTACAATCAATTCTCCCTTATGTAATGCATGATGAGTTGGACCAATGAGGGTTTTTGATTCCTTCACCTAAAACACATGATGACAGGTTGGTCCCCTCTCAAAATGAGCCATTTGGAGGCTGTTTTGTTGCAAAATTGAACCTGGGAACAAGTTGGCAACTAGGTGGTGACTTGTCTTTCATGCATTAGTGCCACCTTGCATGAGCCCACTTGCTTTTCTAATTTTTTTTCACCAAAAAATCACTTCATCAATGAATTTTACAATCACAAGGCTTCCAAATCTTGCACCTTCATCTCCAAGAGGGAACCCAAAATTTGTCATTTTCATAGTGGTCCTAATCTTAGCTTGTAGTGCAAATGCTCCCCTCTTTTTTGTTGGTCACAATTATGTCATAGCTTTCAAAAACTACATAATGAGTAGACCTTAAAGATAGTGCATTGATGTGGTATCAAGTAATATTCTTTTCGCCTTCATGCAACTTAGTTTAGGACATATTATTTTTCCATTAATGTCCCGTATAATAGAATCATCCATAGTTTTAAAGCAACATACATAGTAGTAAACGTTCATTCTTTGATGAAATAGTTAAAGTTACAAATGGCACCGTGGATGTTTTGTTAACCTTTTTAAGACCCATAGGGTGAAGAAACATGGATCAAATTTTTCACCTCCTATATTGATCGTAAAAAACATGTAATATAAAATATATGCTATGATAGAGTATCTCTAAGAGCCTACATTAAATTGCAAACACCATGCAAACCTTACTTCAATCACTCTTAAAGTGCTTAATTTTAGTTACCCATTTGCTTGCAATTCTAAGCGCCAAATTAGGTTAAACATCTGGCTAACTTTATAGGCTACTTGAATTGTGGGCTAATCCATTATCAGTCCTTTATATTTATCTATTATGTGGACCTCATTTTGGTTCCAACCAAAGGGAGATATTTAGATTTAGCCTACTACCTAAATTGATGATAGTTTAAGTTTCATCTTTGCTCGGCATCAAAGGTGTCAAAGGTGATTACTTGTGTGAGTAAGCCAATCTTAAGCCTGTTGACATACCTTTTTTTATCTTGTGTGCTAATTAATAAATAATAATAATGCTTTAATAATAGAATAAAATGCATGAATATTATTAATATCGTAAATATTTAACATAATTAAATCATTTCTTTTGTGCAATTAAATCTCTCATGATGCTATTTCACATATCTATGTGTTTGGTCCTATATGATATTTGGGATCCTTTATAAAAACAAGTGTAGCCATACTATCATCATGAACTATCACTAGATTTAAAGTGTAACTTGTTACATGAAGATTTTAAAAGAATCACCGCAACCAAACAGCTTCTTATGCAATCATTGAGCAAGTTATAAATTTTACCTTCACAGTGGATAAAGCAAAGTAAGACTGTCTTTTGTTGCTTCAATAGATAGCACCACCATTGAGCAAAAATTGCATTTCTTGAAGTTGAATTGTACTTATCTAAGTCATTCATAATCAACATCGCTATAGCAAATTAGGTTCAATGTTTGAGACAAATGAGATTTTTGTCAAGGTTTAGCTACAAATCCATATTACCCCAAGAAATTATTTTTTTCCTCTTTTTTGATTCCTTGAGGCATTCAACCATAGAGATTGGCTTCCTTATTTAAGAAACAAAGATAAAACTTCCTAGCACGAGTTGTTGATCCTTTATTGTATAAGGTTTAAGCAAGAGTTACTGTGTAGATACCGTCAAAGGTTAAACATTTGGGTTACTATAGTCTTGAGTTTGCTTTCGTGTTTAGAGGAACTAAAAGGCTTTTTAAACTCTAGGTCACGATACCTTAGAGTATTTGTATGAATCCCAAGCTTATGTTTGTTAATCTTGATTTAATCACAAGGCAAAAACACAAGTATTATCTTAGGAAAATTCGATTTCTTCTTTGTTTATTATTATTATTGTTATTATTATTATTATTATTATTATTATTGCTGTGTTTTTGCTATTTTGATGCTTACTTGAGCATGAGGCTAAATCCTACAAGCTTGGCTTTATTCTACTAGCCATCATGTTTGCCTTTTACTTAAGCTTAGATGCCTTGCTAAAACTGTACACAACATCAACAATGCCATTGGATTTTGCATACTTCCGACGTTTATATGCCAATTCAAAATGCCACAAGTTTTCAAAGTTTTTATTAAAGGTTTGCCACATCTAATAAGCTGCCTTATACTGCTTAAACATGCTGACTAAACTCTTATGTATGTTGCTCAAAAAGGTATAGCACATTCAATGTTTTTCTTGTGCCAATTTTAGTAGGCTATAAGATACAAGCAATGCTGAAATGCATCTCTAACTTTGGGCTCTTGCTCATTAAAGAGACATTGGCTTTTATGATGTCATCCAATTTCTCTTTTTCTCTTAGACAAATAATTACGTTCTTACTAAAATATGCACATTATTTTTCTACATAAATTCAATTTAAATAATGAAAATAATGTACAAGCTGCAAGATCAATATTTTGTTATGTAATCATCTTCCACACAAGTAATCTTTACAGTGTTCAAAATAGTTCAAGTGCAAAAATTTAGTTTTGGGAGTAAAATCTAAATTTATATTTTTTGATACTTAAAGTTTCAAGAATTGAACCCTAATTTTATAATCTAGTAATAAATTACATCATTGTTGACAAAAATTAATTTATTTAAAATAAAAGCAACCTACAAAAGAGTGGGAGGAAAAAAAATTTAAAATAGACATCATTTTAAAAATTATTTAAAATATAAAATGATTATTTTTAAAATTTATTAATTTATATTTTTAAAAATTAGTAAATTTGGAAATGAGGGTGAAAGATTTTCAAGTTCTAGTAAAAATAATATTTAAACCCTTCTCTTTCTTTTTTATTGAAAAAAAAAAACCCTTAAGGCATATATATTTTATTAAAATTAGGCTTTTAAAAGAAATTAGTATATGTTAACGTATATTACACGTGAATGCATTACTAATGTATTTTATATAATATATAATACATTGAAACTGCATCTATTTTTAGAAAAAATAATTTTATCATAATAATAAGATACTAAAGTGAAATAGTAAGGAAATATATGTTAAAAAATTCATTATGAAAAAATTATATAACCTTTTTTGAGTAATTTTACCACACCTATGATGCTGAAACACTCATTAATTTAAAAAAGGGATAATACTATTTGGCCCTTAAACTATTAAAATTTTTTTTTTAATATGATATTAAAATAAAAAATTTTTTAATCAAATACCTAAATTTTATTTTTATATATTAAATTATCTTAATCTCTTAATATCATTAGAATAATATTGATGTGACATTTAAATGTTGACGTGAGTGACATATAACTATCATAAATTATTTTTAAAAAATAAAAAAAGCTTTTAAAAATAAAATTTTGAAGAAATTTTTTTTAATTTTTTATTATCTAAAAAAGATATATGATAATCACATTATTGTCATATAGTAGTCACAATTACTCACATTAATATTTAAATGTCATATCAATATTATTTTAAAGATGTTAAGGGATTGAGATGATTTAATATACGAAAATGAAGTTTAAATACTTAATTAAAATTTTTTAAAAATTAAATACCACATTAAAAAATTTTAATAATTCAAGAGTCTAAAGAGGTATTGTCCCATTTAAAATTTATTAATTATAAATTAAAAATTGAAGTTGATCTAGTTATTTACCACAACAACTTGATTTTCAAATTATAATTTAAAAAAAATGACAAAAGATGATATAAAATGACGTAGAGACTATAATTGAAAGTGGCTATATAAGAATGAAAACACAATTATAAGGTAGAAGTATAATAAGTAAAAATATAAAAAAGTCCTTAAATTAAAATTAAATAATTATATAAATTTTTATTATTTTATTATAATTAATTAAATTCATAAACATTTATTTTTATTAATTAAATCTTTATTAGACGAAAAGTGATTAACTACAAACACACGTTTTCATTCATTTGAAAGTTCAATTATCTCTAAGCTTTTAGCCTAATAGTTAAAGACACTTAAGGGAACATCAAGAGTCAGATTTTGAATCTGACATTCTCCTTCTCCTTTATTTGTATTAAGATTTTATCCTCTTAATATAAAAAAAAAATAATATTTAAGAGTTTAATTTGATAAAAATAGATAATTAACTACTTAATTTGATAAAAATAAATGCTTAAAAATTTAATTGATTATAATAAAATAATAAAAATTTTGATAATTATTTAATTTCTGTTAAAGAATTTTTTATATTTAAGCTAATATAATAAGATTGCAACTCTATTTCAAAGATCAATTAGAATAATGGTGTCTGAATTCAATTAAAACTTAATTACTTAAAATCAATAAAATAACTGAGGAGTAAAATCATCTAATCAACAGAAATTTTCGATTAAAAAATAACTAATAAAAAAATTTCAGAAGGATAATTATCTATTTATTTTTAACTTTTAGATAAAAATTGATTTCATAGGGAAAAAAAAAACTAATGTGAAAAAGTGATTATTAGGTAGAAAATATTTTTATTGGAAAGTTGTCAAGTTGAACACGCTTGACAATGAACGCTGCCAAAGAATTTCACCATTTAACTCAACGCACTTTTATAATATTGTGATATATAGAGTTATATAAGTATGTCAAAAACAATACTCACACGAAATTCAAGTATCATTTATCTTCAGCCTTTATGATTATATAACTTAACTAGCCTTGCTCTCAATCTTTATTACTAATAACTTAATCAAACTTTGCTCATTGTTATTTACTTAAAAATATGTAACTTGTAAAAAAAAAATATTATTACTATGCAATATTTTTGAACAATTTGAAATATGAATAATTATTATCATATAAATGAACAAACAATACTAAATTCAAGAATTAAAACATTAAAAATTTAAACAGAAGAAAAAAAGAATCATTAAAAAAGCACAAAAGTATTAAGTATATAATAAAATTGATAATGACACTTCTAATAATAAGCACAATTGAATCGATAACAAAAACTAAGTAATTAATAAAACTAATTAAGATTATAACGTTGTTTTAAATTCCTATTAATATTAATATATGAATCAAATTAGAAATTAAATAATTAGAACTAACATCTAGTAGAATTGTTAATTCGTTATAATATTAATATTTATAAATATTAAATTAAAAATAATATAAAATGGAAATGAAATTTTAAAAATATAATAACGTATATATATTTTCGTCATTCAAAAAAAAAATTTAGATTCGTGCGTTTACATAAGATTATAAATTAAAAATTACGGATATATTATAGATATAGATTATTTAGCACCGGATAAAAATAAAATGATTTTGAAATTGATTAAAATATATGAAAAATAAAAATAAAAATAAAAAAGAAGTTAAAAAAAAAAAGAAGAGAAAACAAGAGTGACACGTAATGAAAGGGCATTTGGTGGTTGAAACTTGAAGCTGAGACAGTAAGGAACAACCGCCTCTCATTTGTGCCAAGTTCCAACCAAATGATATACATGCACTCAAAATCCGAAGCAATAAGAAGAAGAAGAAAGAAACACTGAACTGAAGCAAGTAAATCAAAGAAAACCAGAAATCTTAGAAAGCAATGAAAGCAATATCACCAGCATCAACGGCTATACTCATTCATTCGCATCATCATAGCATTAATCATCACCGTTGGTTTTTATCTTTGCCACCTCGACGTCACCAGCAGCAGCACCTCACAGGATCCATTCCCAATCCCCATAGTCTGAAGCTAACCTTCATAACAAAAGCAGCTGATTCAGCCTCTCAGCCTTCTTCTTCTTCTGCTGGTGCTGCTGCCAAAACCATCGTTACTGATGATGGCTTCTCATTCTCAAAGGTAATTAATTATTCATGCTTTTATAAAAAATAAAAATGGGTATTTTGTTTTCATGTTTTTGAACAAGTTGGATGATTTAGTTGAAGTAGCTTGATTTGGTTTTTTATATTGGTAAATTTGGAGCAAAGGGTTTGGATTGGAGATATTGAATATTTGAATTTCTAATTTGTTGAACCATTACTTAAAATCCAATAATTTGTTTGGGAAATTCAAGTATTGACATCACTTGGGGTCTGGATTTTTATTTTTTTCAGCCTTATAAGCATTTGGAACTGCCTAATTTTTCCTAATCATTCAAATGCTATCTGTTAAAGTTGGTAAAGGTATTTTCTTTTCCCCTCTTCCTCTACTCTGGCTGAAAATTTAAATAGGTTGTCACTGACTCATTTTCTTTTCATGGGGTTCAATTAGGTAAAGAGAGTAAAATGGGATCTATACTTTAGTTGAGTTTAGACCTGTCCATGGTCCAGCCGAGCAGGATTCGGGCGGGGCATAGATAACATATAGACAAGCTTTAAGTTTGCTTAGGCCTGGCGCGAAATATGGGTCTCATTTTGGTACTCAGACCCTATCTACTTCTTAAAAACTTTACTTAAGCCCGTCAATATTTTATTTTTTTTGCAAATAAAAAAATAAAAATAATTTTTATAATAAATATTAACTATGGTAAAATAAATAATCAATGAAATAAAGCCTAAGAAAACTTTGTTAATTTAATTAAGTATTTGAATGTGATTGGTATAATAAAAATTATTAAATATATTGACATATAGATTGGTATAAGATATTAATATATACATATATATTATTTAATTATCTAATTATTTTTATGTAATATAAATATAATTAAAAAAATATAATAATTATTCGAGTTGGGCTGGGTTGGGCTCAGGTCTTAAAATTCAAGCTTAAATTCGTTTAACTGATTTAAAATTCATATCTAAGCTTTCTCAAATTTAAGGCAAGCTGTCGGGTTCATACGGATAGCTACACTTTTGAATAAGTCCATTTGAGTTCAACATTCATGAAAATTGAGAACCTGACAAAGCTTTTGGATGTCAGCACTCCCACGCTCTTAAAACTTTGGCTTCATGCAGTTTACCTTGAAGGTGTCTCGATATTGCAATAAGAAATTTTATGAGAATCTATGTGTTAAAAGGCTAATATGGCAGAGGTACCCTTTTTGGGAAAGGCACAACCTTGGTTCTGATTTAAACTAGTTAGAGCAATATATTGTATTATACGATGGAAGCCTTCATTCGTAAGTGGCAGAATTATCTTATGAAAAGCTTGTGATATAAGCAATACGGTGACTCACGCTTTGTAGTTTCACTTTAGTCAAATCTCTTACTAAAATATGTCTGTTCCCCAGATGATGAGACGAGATCAGGCCCTGTTTGATAATGCATTCTATTAAAGTGGTGATAAAATAAAATCCCACATCAGTTAAATTGGGGCATCTTGGCCATATAAATATAAGAAAGGCGTTATGTCTAAATGGTTGGTTTTTTGTTGGACACCATCTAAACTTTAACTTGGTATAACTTTTTTATATTATATGTCGACTTATTAATTTTAATCATTATTATTTGCAGCTTTCGTTTGGTGTTATTGGACTGGGTGTTGGAATTTCACTTCTCTCGTGAGTGAATTACCTTTTGACCTTTCCTCTTTCTTTAGTGTATTTTGGTTTAGACCTCTTTAAAATGTGTAACCTACAGGTATGGTTTTGGGGCATATTTTAACATTCTCCCTGGATCTGAATGGTCGGCTATATTGCTGACATATGGCTTCCCTCTTGCAATAATTGGAATGGCCCTCAAGGTAAAAGTTTTCTTCCTTGGAGAGGAATTGAGATGGATATTTGAAAACATTTCGTCTGATTATTCCTCATTAGGTATTGTGCTTGAGCTATCTGAAATTAAGACTATGAAGGTCTAACTTGCAAACAAGATTTTAAATTTCATCTTGGCTTAAGTTGGTTAAAGCTGGAGCAAGGGTTTTGCACATTTTCATCATAATCTCATTCAGAAGCAGAAATTGATTATGAATTAGATCTTCCTAGCAGCGTAAAATTCAGATGAACAGCTGTACTAATTTGAATAGTTTTATTACAAGTAATGATAAGCTCTATTCTTGTCATAATCTTACTCTTTTTTATCGTTCTGCATTTTATATTGGCTTAGACAAGATCTCCTTTTCTAAGATGTTGTGAAGATTATAATTAGTAGATTGGAAAGCTCATTATTAGGCAGTTTAGTTTCATAACGGCAATAGTGGATCAATGTAATTATTTCTTTGTTTTTTACGCCTTTATTTACCTTTTCGTTACAATGTATAGACTTTTGGTTGTATTACAGTATGCAGAACTCAAACCAGTGGCATGCTTGACCTATTCAGATGCTCAAATGTTAAGGGAAACTGCTGCCACTCCTATCCTTAAGCAGGTATTTTCAACATTCTGGCATTTTAAACTCATTTACAAGTTAATGAAGATAATTGACGTTAGATTCTTCCATATTTCAGTCCTTATCCCTTTAAAAGCCCACAAATGCATTCCGATGAAGCACTCATCTTATGGGTCGGATTTCAATTATAATAGCCCCTTGACTCTGAAGGCCGTTGTGGACTTGGTTAATTTCATGAAGTATTTAGGTTGAAATTTACATTCTTCAAAATCCTGACTTGGATCTGTTAACCTGTTACTTATAATTTTCCTTGTGCTGAGCAACATCATCAGATAGACTAAAATGTTTAATTACTACATCATTATGAGGTACATGATGTACTCTTTTCATTTTATATATCATATCGGAATGACTTTTGTAGCTTTAATTAGGTGAAGAATGATGTTACAAGATACCGTTATGGGGATGAACAGCACTTGGATGAGGCATTGAAGCGAATTTTCCAGTATGGTCAGGTATGTCTTCAAAGGTGCAACTGTATTACCTAGATGATGTGCTTTTTATATTTCTCTTTAGGTGGACATCAGATTCAGAAGACAAAATATTAAATCCAAAATTTTGTTATTGACAGTTAAAGTATTGAGTATTGAGTATTGACTAAATTGATGAACTCTCAAGGATGCCATCTTTCTTCTTGCTTCAGCTTTCCATTTACTTTTGGATAAATAATAGAGCATTATAGAAAACAATTGTTTTAAATAAAAAAGAAAATTTAAAAATGTTCCTTTTCATATATTATCTGGACAATCAAACATGTTGTTAAATCAAATTAATTATTCAATGCTTCTTTGACCACAAGATTTTTTATTATTCAAAACCTCTGCTTTGTATATAATAAGAATGATTTCTTTATGACCTGTATGTAAGGGAAGATAAGTCTATGGGCTGTTTCTTTTGCAAGTACTATGATGTTTGCGCAAATAATCAAATTATTCAAAATTTCTGGCAACTTTGATTGAAAAAAAAAAAAAAATACTACATAGAGTCTCTTCACTAAGAATTCAGTCAATGGCTTTCATATCTATTCAATTCTTGTTACAATGTCAATATCTGCAAATTTGTGGGCTGTGATGATAGTAGCAACCTTGAGGGGTATGAATGAGTCAGAAATAATTGTAAGTTGAATGTTGCAATTATTAACTCTTTGAAAAGAAAAAACAGTGAGACCAGTATCTAGTCTTGTTGTCACTGGAATATGAAACTAAGAGGCATCTAATAAAACATTTATATCCTTTTGCATTTTTGCGGGATTTGGCTGCTCTTGAGAACTAAACCCACAATATTTCAGGTCCCTGTTCTCATCTTGGTTTATTCTTTTTTGCCTTTTGCTCTGCATCATGTACAACTTTTTCAATGTGAAATGATACTTATAAAGACAGGATGAAAGATTATCACCAATTTCAATTGATGCCATACTGATTCAAATCAAATTGTGAATGCAGCCAGTCTGAACACTTGTAGAATTGATGAAAACAGCTCCTAAGCTAGATGTGGAATAATTATTGTAGATTTAATATTTTAAGTTGAAAAGAGCATTTATAGTTTACAGTGAGCCTTCAATCCAAATTTATAGTCAATATTTTTTGTTCTTGGTACTGCTGGTTGCTACTACAGTAGTTGAAGGTCCAATATGGAGTATATGTTTAGGAAATTCATTTGATGTCACTTAATCTGGCATTGTTTAAAATCTTTGGTTGAGCCTTGAAATGTCAATTCTTGGCAATTTACAACTCCCATTTGTTGGAGATATGTGCTATCAGTAAAAATCTTTTGCCTCACTCCAGTGCTCTGGGAAACTTTAAATTTCATGTACATTTGAATTAACCTGTCTAAGCCATGGTATGAGTCATTTGAGGAAGGGATGGGTTTAATCGCTCTAATCCTGATATTCTTGCTTGTAGAAGTCCTCCCCTGACTCTCCACCCTCTATCCATAAGGACAAGGAGAAAACGAAAAAACAAATCCAACAATAATCAACCCCCATGAATAAGGGAACAAAAGACCTAAATTTTTGGGAAAAATTGCTATGTATTGTCTTGAACTTGCACGTTTTATTACATTTAAATTTAAAGTTTTTGATGTCAAGTCTTTTTTCTGTATCAAATTTCAGGCTGGAGGGATTCCTCGGAGAAGTGCACCTATTCTACAAATGATCCAGGAAGAAGTATGCTTCTCTACTCTGGGTTTAATCTCAAATGTGAAATTTTTTGATTGCCTACCATATAGAAAATGTTATTGATGTCTTTCATTAACAACTTCCATGAACACTTGCAGCGTACGTTATATTCTAGTTTCAGAACTATAGCATGCGTTCAATGTGGCTAATTTTTCCACTATGATGTACACAACAATATCTGTGACTTCTAAAGAATATTTTGTTATCTTCCATTTCAAAGTGATGTTTGATCTTCTGTTTTTGTTTTCATCTGACATAATATTTGAGATCATTGGAACAAAGTACTTGACTGCTTGTCTTAATTTGATGAGGGTTTTCATTGATTAGCCTGCCATCTTATTTTGCCCCCATGTCTTAGGTCACAGAAGATGGTAAATACTGTCTAGTCCTGGTGTTTGAGGCTAAAGCTTTGCAGTTGTCAGATTTTGAAAAGAGACAGGTAACGTAGTAACACATCTTTGGCAAAGTATAATTCAACCAATTTATTGAGAGTTCTAGTCTATATTTAATTAAGTTTCATGAAGACATCTACGAGTTTCTCTGTTTTTATTATTTAGCACCTTATTATTCTATAATTCTTTAATTTTGAGAAAGCAGAAACAATTTGCTGATCTTTTGGTTAAAATGATGGCTTCTAGGCAAAATTTTCTTCTTTCTTTGGACCTGGGATCACAGCTGAAGTAGGTGAGTTTTTCACTTTCCTACTCCATAAGAGAGTTGATTATATATTAATTCATTTTGATCCTAGCTTATAAACTATATTGCTCAGGGAAGGGAGAGAATAACCTATATGAAGTTCGACTAATTTCAAATTCCACGTCCAATGCATAGCTTCGTGAAGTATATGACGATTTCATCTAATTCTGCTCTCTGGTTTGCCTTTTTTTTTTTTTCTTTTTTTTAACTCCTGCAATTTTTTTGTATATGTATATGTTCAGTGTCAATACATTCTATATTAACAATAGAATTTCAAGAAGATAAATTAAAATCCAAAATAGTTGGAAAAATCTTTGATATGCTAGAACTAATTACTAAATCTGATCTTTGATATGGTGGCTAGCACGTAATATGATCAGGGAGAACATGTGAGATGTTTTATCTGCAGAAGTTGCTACAAGTAGCCATGTGAACTTTATCTTGAGCTTGGATCTCTAACCATCTTGACTTGGGGCAACTCTCTTATTGGTGTATTTTTTGGTATGATATGGTTTTTTCTAATTTCTTTGAAAACTATAATTGTTTTTACACTAAAGTAAGTACGCAATTTTAAAGAAACTTTTGATCTAGGATAAGGCTCTTGAAATTGTAAATAGTCACCCAGATTTCCTCTGACAACGTAATGATCCGAGCTACTGGCCAGGTAAGAAGAAAGCCCTACTTCCAGTAATATGTTGGAGGTGAGTGTAATAATAAGATTAAGGTTAATGTTATTAATATCTATGGTGAAATATTTTATATGATGATATTTGAATTTTAAAAATTTTTAATATGATATTTAAATTACGAATTTATTAAAAGTTAAATACATATTTAACTTCTAAATTTTATTATTTTTGTCATATTGGTATTTAAACTTTTAAATTCATTATCATGTTGATATTTTGGACTAATATCGGTAGTTAATTTTATTAATATAGTATGAATATTTAATAAGAGGTTAACATGTGTAAAAAAAGTTTAGTTGGTGTCACATCATCAATTTTATGTTATTATTAAAAGAAAAATTTAGAAATTTTTTTTAAAAATTATGAAAAATCTTAAAAAGTTTTAAAAATTTTTAGAAAAATTGAACAGAAGTTAAAAAATTCAAAAAAAAAATCTAAAAAATTTTAAAAATTTCAAAAAAGTTCTAAAATTTTTTAAAAATTATAACAAATAAAAAAAATTAAAAAATTTTGAAAACTTTTTTAAAATCCTAACAATCTTTCAAAAATTCTAAAATAGTTACAAACAAATTTTATAAAATTCAAAAAAATTCGAAAATTCTGAAAAATTTAAAAAAAATTCTAAAAGCTTTTACAATTTTTAAAAAATTAAAAAATTCTGAAAATGTCTACAAAATTATAAAAACTTTTAAAAATTTTAAAAATTTCTAAAAAAATTTTAAAAAAGTTTTAAAAACTAGAAAATTAAAAAAGAATTAAGGAAACTTGAAAATTTTCAAAAATTTTCTAAATTTTTTAAAAATAAATAAATTTATAAAAATAAAAATGATGATTTTCATAAATTTAAAAATTTGTTGAAATTAATAAAAAAGCTTAAAAACAGTAAAGAAATTTTTTTTTGAAAAAGTATAATATTTTAAAAAAATTTTAAAATTTTTTAAAAAATTCAAAAAAATTTTCATATTTTTTAATCTTACAATTTCAACTTTTTATATATTTCAAAAAAATTTAAAAGTTTTTAGATTTTTTCTTATTTTCAGTTTTTAAGTTTTGTGTTTTTTTAAACTTGAAGAAAATTTATTTTTTTTTGAAATTTTTAAAAAAATTTCACAATCTTTTAAAACTTTCAAATTATGATCAATTTTATAATTTATAAAAATATTTTATATTTTTAATTTTATATAAATTTTAAAAAATTAAAAAAAATTTTAGAATTGTTTAAAATTTTTTTAAATTTTTGAGTAATTTAAAAAAAATTTGAATATTTAAAAATTTTTATAATTGTTTTGAATTTTTTTAGGTTTTTAAAATCTTTTTGAATTTTTAAAATTTTTAGAATTTAAAAAAAATTTTAAAATTTTTTTATGCTAATGTCATATTGATAATATGGTGTTAATTGGACTTTTTTTTTACATGTGTTAGCATTTTATTAGATGTTGATGTTATGTCCGCAAAATTGACTAATGATGTTAGTCCAACTAATTAATGTGATAACAAATTTAAAAATTTAAGTACCAATATGATAAAAAAAAATTTTAAAGTACTAATGTGACAAAAAATTATGAAATTCATGAGCCAAATATATATTTAACCCATTTGTTAACTAATATATTACTTATTTTTAACGTGATTAATTTAAATGATAACACATGATAGATAAATAATTTTTTAGCATAAAATAGATAAATAACCCTCTCAGTACTACATTAATTAATAAATTTATAATTTAAATATCATATTAAAAACTTTTAAAATTTAATTATCATATTAAATATTTTATTATAATTTAGGATCATTTGTAACATTATCTCGTAAAGTTTATAAACATCGGCAAATAATAATATATGATAGTGTTTCCATCTGAATGTAATCTTTCGGGAATAATGAAGGTGACCTTCCTGTTTGTTATTTACTGTCTGTCGTCATGCTTTTAAAAGGTGTGAGCAAACTCCTACAATCTTGAATAGGCATGTCAAAATTACCCTTAAAAAGCCTGAGTTTAGATTGACGGGACAATGCAACTTAGAAATGTTGGAGTAGAAACACAAAGATGGCTGGCTAGCAGATGCAACCTTAAAATTATGCTTCAGTCATGAATACAAGCAACTGCCATGGTTTTTTTTTTTTAATTTTTAATTTTAATGATTTTTCCATTCATGGCTCAAGTATTTGCAAGGGCAAACCAGGGAGAAGCTTTTGCAGTTAAATATTTTTTTGGTTGAATAATTAAAATATATTTCTTTTCCTTAGATGAATTAATGAGTAAATATTGTTGATTGCATGTATGTATTCCACACATTATTATTGATACTTCACTGAGAAAGGGTGGAAATATCAAAACTAGAGGGATAAGTTGTGTATGATTCTGTGCATCTGAGGTCTTAGGGAAGAACATTTCCATTCCAAGGCCACAAACAAAAGCATGTTCGTGAACACAGAGCTGTCACCCATTTTCACCATATAAAAACAAGAAACAAGAAATAGCATAACTGCAACAAAATTCCAAAGCAAAACAAACTACTATAACACAGTCTAATCATAGATTTTTGCCCTCATATTCACCTTTGCATTCCATCTGTCCTTCCATAGAGATCAAACCCTTTTGATTGAGAGATGGAGAATCTCAACAATCCAACCAATATGTTTTTTTTTTTTGTTTTATTTGCCATCTTTATTCCTTAGCAGCCTTTAAAATGAGGAAAAAAGATACTCTTCCTTGTTGATTTGTGTTTCTCTCTCTGCCTTTTTTCCATCCATGATAGGCATCCAGGTTGCCTGATGCACCTGCACATCTCTTCATCTTTTTTTCTCCTCTCTGCCTTATCTATTTTTGTTTCTTCTTTCTCTCTTGTTTCTTTCACTTCAACCTGCACTCAACATTGAATTCTCACATCAATATCATACTTGGTTTATATGTTCATCTATGAATTTACTTTGCCAACTTAGACTAATACAAGTCATCACTTTGCTTAAAACCTCTAAAAGGATTTCAGTATTTTCATGGAAAAATAATTAAATAGTTACTTGCAGAACACTCATCGGTCATGTCAGTTGTTTCAATAAATACTATACTTGTTCAATTACTTTTATTGTAATTGGACGAACAAATTCTTGGAATCAAATTGAAAGATCTTTGATGATAGAGTACTCTAGCCATTGAACCTAATTGTTTGAGCTTAAGATTTTGATCTATTCGACGTAATGATGTACAATAAAATGCCACGGATACACGATTTTCAACTTATATTGCAGGAGGAACGCCTCCATCTCAATCACAAGCCTTGGTTCCAAAGTGAAGTTTGGATGGTATGCAGCCTATTATGGCATTATCGAGTTTCTGGTTCAGAAAATTTAAAGAAAAGAAAAAAAAGAAAAGCTATCAGTGTCTGTTCCATTTCCATTAACATGATATGTAGGATGCAATTTTCGCTACCACATTTGTTCACAAGCAACCAGAGACTTTACTGTAACGATTGTTTTCTTCAATCTGGTAGAGATTAAGAACCAAAACCATTTCATGGTTAAATGACAAAAACTTGATTTCAGAGCTTAGCTCCAGCAGATGATGATGAGGGACAGATACAGGTTCATTATAGTTCAGGTTTTAGATTCTAGACGTATCATATTCAGCAAAATTTAATGTATAAAGTAACGACAACAATATGGTAGAAAGATTAAATGGGGACAGGTTCAATGATAAACAAATTGTTTATCTGGTATTCTGTTGACGGGCCTTGAAAGATATGGCTGATTTTCCTGAAAGACGAAAGGACTAAGGCAATGACATGCCATTGTCATTGCAAGCCCCAGAGACTCAAAAGAATGCAAGAACAAAAAAGTGGAGAATCGGCTTTGAAGGTTTGGCACAGAAGCATCTTTGGTTGATCCACATAAAAACAAAGAGAAGAATAAAAAAAAAAAAAGAAACACTAGCATGATTCGAGTAAAAAAGGAGGAGAATTGTTTTGATAAACTTGGTTTTGGATTGTTCTTGCCTTTCTGTTTTAAAATCCCAAAAACGTTTTGCAATTCTTGTTTCTGTGCGCTGAAAAGACTGCTGCGCAAAATCAGAGACAAATCCAACAGTGTGTGCTGGAAAGTAGGCTGGCCGAGAGAACTTCTAAGGCTTATTTTGTATCTGTATATGCATTTGGAGCGCATGTGCTTACCAATCTTAGAGGGACCAATTGAGATATTGGTTCCCCCACCTTGGAAGGACACAGTTCAATTATTTGTGCAGGAAAACAGGCTAGTTGGGGCATAACTTCTTAGACCTATGGGTGCTTATATGTGCCCACAAAAGCCTGAGGGAACAAATAATCCAACAGTCCCCCACCTTGGAAGAACAAAGCAAGGAGCTTTATCAACACAATTTGGCTCCTAGAAGCAGAAAGGCTTGCGTCCCGTGGACATATCAGCTTTTCTAGTCTTATGTAAGTACCACAAAATCTGAAACCCTGTAATTCACGGTGGGCAAGCAAGCGGCGAGCAGCGGGTTGAGTGAATCTTGCTCTGATTTAATGTTCTATAATAACTTTGTTGAAGACTATGGGTGCCAATACTAGAATGAATTTGTCCTTCAATTTTAAAACTTACCTCAAAAGGGGGAAATTGAAAATGAAAGTATAAGTAAAACGAAATAAACTTGGAGTGAACATTCAGAAAAATTGCATGGATTGATGATGCTATAACATGTTGTAGATGCTTCAAAATTCTCAAACAATGTCCATAATATGAGCAGAGCAGAACATCTGAAAATGATAGGTTAAATTATGTTTCTCAGCCTTAAAACAAGTCTAACAGCAGCAGATGTGAATGAAATTCCTCCATAGGAAAGAGCTTACCTGTTCCTCAGCCTTTGACTTTGTGTTAGAGTTTGGAGAGTCTCCATTTTCTGTTTCGCATCCCTTCAAGGCTCTCTCTAAGATTGAGGGGGTTGAAGAAGGGCTAACACTACCAGAAATAAGACCAGGTGGTGTACTTTGAGTTCCCACATCTCTAGTCATGCTCTCTGCTTTCCTTTCTGGCAACAGATGCAATAAAACTTTAAACCAATTACTTAAAATATGCACCTCAGGTGCATGAAAACAAAGCAGCTTTCAGACCTGGAATCGGAAACTGAGCAATGTCTTCCGGAACTGTCCTGGAAGGCTTTGTTTGGATATGGCATGAGTGTGAATAAACAAGAGGAGCAGACATGGTGATTCTGTTTGTTAAGTTGCGAAATGACCTCCCGCTGAGTGTTTTTGCAGACAAACATTCCATCGGAACTTCTCCTGAAAGAGGGTTGCAAATGTATTTCTCTGCTTCATTCCACTTGGAGTTTAAAGCAAACCCGTCCGGTGACAAGCACTCCCAACTACTATACACTGTCCTTGCCTGCAACGCTGCAGAAAAAAAAAAAAAAGTTAGCCTAAAAGTTTTGCATTGTTAGTTTGGTTCAAAAAGCACAGAATTATGATTCAGCAGTTACCTTTAAGAGCTGTAGTGAATGAGTATGTTGAAGGGTCAATCTCATCTGTAAAAACGAGGGGAAAGTTTTAGGGGAGCACTTAATGCAAGACCAATTCATGCATAAGGAAGTAGAGAGGTACCTTTTAAGGAATAGCCTGGAGAGGAGGCAGTACTAGAAATGGTTATGTTTGATCTAAAAGACCTTGCATCTTCTCTAAAACTTCTGATATATGATGCTGAATATCTTCTTGAACTAGTGTTTTCCCTACTAATTCGAGCCTTGAGACCCCACTCTCTCAAATTAAACTCCATTTCATCGTGTCGTCGTGAACTATAAGAAGATTGTTCCATGGCGGAGGCCATGAATGAGCTATAATTTGAATTGAAGGCTTTTAAAAGTGTTTTTTTATTATTTATTTATTTTTTGCTTCTAAATTTTGGGTGCAGATTTTATAACTGCGTTTCAATATCTGTGGCTGCCACATCAGCTGATGCTACTTGGAATATTTACCAGACTTTCAAACCTTTTTCTTCAGCTCTAGTTGGAATTTAAAGACTGCTTTAAAGTGTACTATTTTTTTTTTTAACCATGGTCCATAAACATTTAAGATGGTCGTTTTGATATTCATAGGATTGAAGGGGATTCAAGCCCAGCTCATAATAGGAACCTAAAGAAATGTTAATCCTGATAACTACAAATTTTTGGCTGATAATCCATGGTTTGATGAGTAATTGTATCAGAGTTAACATTTCTCTGCTGTATATATTTCAGATTTAGATTGAATTATTCTTTGCACCAATTACAAAATGCACTGGAGCACAAGCATTCCTCCCCCCCCCCCCCCCTTCCCCCCACTAATTTACAATTGGAACAAAAGGTTAAAAGTGGAGCAGGTCATTATTTCTTTTGCTGTATTGCCCAAAATAGGTAGGCAGATAGATTTACTGTGGTACACAATTTATGCTGTAACATGGATTTTGATGTTGATTTAGCTCCAACGTCAGTTCAGCAGCACTTTTCTGAAATATTGTGAATTCAACTTAAAAGGAATTGTTGGAACCAAATTAAATGATGTTTCATTATATCTTCTTTAATATGACAATCACTTGGTGGGATGCTTGAAGCTTTTCATTTTCCCTTGCAAACTAAAAGTTGGACTTCTAGCCAATTAACAATTAATTTGATGTTTGTTTTTTTTCTCCCTTCTTTCCCTACAAGAAGCTCTTTGCCAATAAATTTTGAGCACTTGCGTTGCAGAGTCCAGTTTTGCTTGGTAGCGTTGATAAAGATAAAAAATTAAAAGAGGAAATCAAAAGTCAAAAGATGAAAAAAATGTTTTCATCGACATGCTTAGTAAGAACGAAAAAAAAAAGTAAAAAAATTATAATTTTCTTTCCATTCGTTACTTGATAGAATTAAAAAATTAAAAAAATGAAAATTATATTATTTTTGTTGTAAATATTGACTCAAATCTCATAAGAGATTTGTTAGAGATTTGTTTGAGATTTGTCAGATATTGCTTGATGGACAAGAAGACTTGCAAAAGAAGAATTCTAAGAGAAAGAGGATTCTTAATAAGTAAGTTTGACTTGCAAGAGAAGAATTTTAAAAGGAAAGGGATTCTTAATAGGCAAGTTTGACTTACAAGAGAAGAATTCTAAGAGGAAAGAGATTCTTAATGGGCAAGTTTGTATGGTTATAAATAGGTAAAGTCTCCACAGGTTTAAGTATGAGAAAAAGATGTAACAGAGTTGTAGGGTTTTGTGGGATAGACACCCCATAGGAGTATTGGGGCTCTACGTCTTATGGGTGTGTATGTTTATTTGTGAGTGGACTAGAGGAGATTGAGATGGTCTATATAGGTATGGTGTATAGGAGCATATGGGTATGTGTTTGATTATGTTGGAAGAGTGCACAAAGGTTTGAGTTTGTGTTTGTTTGGGTTGAGAATACTCCATAGGACTAGAGGAGATTGAGAGTGTCTTATGAGTATTGATTATTGAGTGAGATTGATGATTTGATGTAAGTTTGTAATTCTCTACAACTAGTGGATCTTGTTTCTCATCCGTGGATGTAGGTTAGTTGGACCGAACTACGTTAAATTGTTGTCTTTTATGTATTTGATTTATTGTTTGATTTCGCTTTCGCTTGTACAATTGGATTGGAGGCTTTTAGCCCAACAATTTTATCATTATAACTTTGTAAATTAAAATGAAAAAGATAAAATCTAAACATGATAGATAATTTTATAAATTTGCAATGTAAACTCACACCTCTTTCATTTTCATTTTTTTAATTTTAATTTGAAAAAAAATATATATAAATATATAAATATATAAATATATATATTTATGAATAAGAGTGAAAAATGATCATCTAAACTATTTTTTTCTTTCATTTTTGATTTTTTAAAAATTCTTTTCTCTCATACTATACCCAAAATTCTTTTCTTTCCACTTACTTTCTCTCTTATACATGCTTCTACTTTTCTATACTCAACCAAACACACTTTCAAGATGCAAAATGTATTACACCTTCAACAAGTACAGCTAAAAATGTTATGTCCAAGCAAAGCTTGAAATCAAAGATGCCCAAGTAGGAAATTCAAAGTGCATGTTTACATTTCACCTTAAGTTTGTTTTTTTAATTTCATCCTTTACTCAAATCCCATCCATATCTTTCCACTTCAGCTATACTGAAGTAGAAAAGAAGCTAGTGCTGATTGTATTTGTTTTAGTGGAAAAATGCATTAGTAATTAAGTGAAATTAACAATGGACATTTACAACGGGGTGTGAAAAAGATCTATATATAAAAAATTACGAAAAAATTGTGGTTCATATTTTAATAGATCCATGATGCTAAATCAACTCAACAAATATATATAAAAAAAAAAAAATTAGAACTATGGACAGGAAATGGCGCAACGGGTCCCTCAAATTGTACACTAATAAATTGTAGGCTTTAGTATTGGTTAGATGGGAGTAGCTCACCCAATAATCATTGAAACTTCAAATGTCTAAATGGCCAAAACTAGCTTTTCCCTCCACTGATTCATTCTTACGACCAATGGGATTTTGACAACTGGAAAAAGATCAGTATGGACAACTCCACCTGGTCACCACTGTTTGGGGATATAGGGATTGCAACGTGATCTGCCAGATACCCTCTTGTTGGGTTGTTTTCGAAATGGGTTGTTTGGGTAGAGGGAAAAAAGAGTGGATAGCAAGAAATGGAGGGAGTGAGGAAGTAATAAGAGTGTTGTGGGTTATGCATGTGCATGTGCATGTGCATGTGCATGTTCATGTGCATGTGCATGTGCAATGACATGTGCTTGTCATCATCATCAAGAAAAAAGTGAATGACTGGTAGAGAGGTCCCCTTTGTAGGCTCATCATGACTGTCAGTTTTGTCTAATTTGTATGCAATGTAGGCTTCACTGAAAGGGAGTGGTTCTCCCTCTTTCGAGTTTTTGGTCCATGTGTTTCATTAATCTTTATAGAGATATATCTTTTTAACTTTCCCCTACTTCATGTCATTTGTCTTTTCTTTTATCTCTCACAGTTTTTAACTTGGGGAAAACATCCAAACAAATTTTAGAAAGAAAAATGTTAAAAAATAATACAAAACAAGTCAAATAATCCGAATGTGAAACATGAAGTCAAATTTTTTAAATTTAATTCAAATGAAAAGGATGCAGTGGAATTGGAGTAAAAATCTTAGATTTATGACAATCTAACTTGAAATAATTTGATTGTGAATTGTGTGGCATGTGATTTCAGTCCAAATGTCAACTTTTCACTCATCTTCAATCTCAACTTCATCAGCCTGTCATCAGAGTCAATCATTATCAAAACTTTCCATTTGTATATGCTTATAAACTTTCTAAATTTGGCTAATGCAACATCATAAACAAAACCAAAGGTGATTGATTCAGGGTCCAACAGATTTCAAGTTCAGATTCTTCAGTTCTGTTAATATTTTTCATATCCAACTCTTTTAGTTAGTGACAGTTTGAATAAAAATTTTAAGTCAATGCTATCAATATCGGTAATACAATTATGGAGTTACTTGTTATGGATTTGTAGTAGTCTGAAATCTAAAGTCTGGTTAAATTTCGAGTTTAATTAGTCATATGGTCATACTTAAAAAATAGTATTCAACAAGATTGTAATTCAAATCTTATCCCTACAATTCTTTCTTCTGTAAAACTTCAGCCTTATATATATATATATATATATATATATATATATATATATATTTATATGTATAAAATCTAAAGTCTGGTTCGAAAATAAATAATGTTTAGGTAGCAAACTCCTTATAGCCACCAATGCAATCCCAAACCATTCAGCAAAACCTCCTTTGAACCTTTTCCTCTCATTTTTCATTTCTGCGTTAGAATTTAGAAACTCCTGTCCTGTGTTTTATATATATATATATATATATATATATATATATATATATGTTCATTGGTTAATTCGACAAAACATTGTTTTTACAAGGATTTTTCCCTATTTTTTGTGGTTAATTTGACTAATTACTAC